>NW_019397012.1:0-59198 GCF_000591075.1 Eurytemora carolleeae | reverse complement strand
TAAAAGCAAATCTATCCTATATGTTAGCTTTTAAAAAAATCGATTTTTGTAAAAAACTGTATTTTTTCCATTTAATCTAAAAAATGCATAACATACCTATCAAAAACTAAATTTCAAATTCATAGGGTTAAATATGTTCATTGATGGTGGAGAAGTTCTTGCGTATATCTCTAAAATTGTGTTGTAGTAAAAGCAGAGTGTAAGCTAGCGCACAATGTGAATTCAACACATCTGACATTATATATCAATAATCCATGTAAATATAAAACAGTTTATAAACAGTGCCGTTAACCGAGCCGCAAAGGCTTAAAGAGAACTTTTGTGAATCGGACATGCACCTATATAATAGAGGGTACCTTGAAATTAAGCCTTTACAAAGTTTATCTTTAAATGGAGTTGTATTTACCATTGACTAAATTCAATTTTAGTAATAGCTTATATGATATCTCTCTGACTAACCAGGGCAAATTGTGTTGTTTCTGCATTTTGAATTCAGGTGGCAGATACGTCATATGTGTGTGTCTGTACCAAAAGAGTGTGTGTAAAATTTACTGTACCGAAGGCGTGTACTGTAGCCTGTAGGTATATACAGTACTTACGAATCTAGGTATTTGTACAGTCTAGGAGAGTACATTTGTTTATTGTTAATTATTTACTTAAAAATAAGTTTAACATAAATGTAGTGTATTATATATATTTAAGTCAACACTATAAGCCAAATATTCATGCAAACAATATAATTTGACTAAAGTTTACAATAAACTACTCGTTTTCAAGTTAAATTATAATTGACAACATTATTCTGCAACTTCCTTGACTGTGGTCATGTTGTGTGTCTGTACCAATAAGGGTGGTTGTAAGGTTTAAGAAACAAAAATAAAAAAAGAATTTCTGATGATAACGCCAATCCCTACTCTCTTTACAGGCAAGTCTCAAAAAAAGAAAAGATAAGGATTTTATGTTTTATTAGATGAAATAAATAGATAAATATTTTCACTATTTCTTCATCCTCTTAAGCATGGTAGGCAGGGGCAGGGGCATAGGCAGGGGCGGGAGCGTAGGCAGGGGCAGCCTTAGGGGCATAAGCCTTCTCTGCGGGGTACTGGGGAACTCCCTCGTAAGAAACATCAGCGATGAATCCATCTTCATGGGTGGCAGTGTATCTGGTGGTCTGGATCCTTCCGTCGGGAAGGGCAATGGTGTAAGATCCAGCAACATTACCGTAGGCATCCTGGTTCTCTTCCTTCTGGAAGTTAGCCTTGCTGTAGTCATCATTTACTCCATATTGGTAGGCAAAGGGCTGAGGGGCCAGCTTCTCCTCCTGATAAGGGGCAGGTGCTCCATAGCCAGGGTTGGCAGGGATAGCAGCAACAGCAGCAACCAGGGCAGAGGCAAGAATAACCTAAACAATAGTTAAATTACTAACTGACTTCAGCGTTGCCTGTTGAATTTTTAAAAAAATTCTAACAAATATAAATAAAAAAAATCCAATTTTTTATGCCCTCGTCTCTACCCCCGGGGTACCCATGGGTTCCCTAAAAAAAATCAGCCAAGTTGGTCCAATTGTTTGCCCAAAAATATAAATCAGGAACACATTTTTGTATTGGATAAAATATTCTTAATAATGTAAAACATGAAGGAAGTTCACACAATAAGATGGCTCTTTAAAATTTTGAAAATGGTTACTGATATTAAATGAATAAAACAATATTAATGGTTTTATGTAGATAAATGTAAATTAAAGTTAAATGTAAACAGGGGAAAACAAAGGCAGCTGTAAAATCAGCTGATATTCCACTGTTAAGTTAATATTTGGTTTGGATAAAGGAGCTGTACCTTGAACATGTTTACTGTTTGATTCCTGTGAGAGAACTAATTTGACAAACCCGGGATTCTTCTTTATATAGTGAGAGCGCGGCGTATGTGCTTACTTACACCGCCACTTCCAGAGTACATTTCAATGCGCTCCATTGCCGTTTTACCAAGACTTAGTATAAATTTAAAACTAAAATATACCGTTACCATCATGTTTTATCGTCCAAATGTTAAAAAGTCCGTAAACTTTGAATTTTCACCCCATCCCCTCTCTCCCCGAAGCAATAAACCCTGAAGCTCTCTGTGAAATAACTGTAACAGTTGATCTTGAACTTGAAATGAACTATGCGCGTAAGAAAGTTGGTTGTGCACGGTTCCACTCCTAACCTAGAAAACCAAACAAAGGAACTGAGTTCTTGTCAAAAACTCTGATTTTCTAATTCCTATATCTTTGCAATTCAATGTCGTAGACCTTAGATATTTCAAACTATGAATTATGTAATATCAATTAATCTTAGTTTTAAATATCAAAATTTTACACAATCAGGTTGCAAAGAAATAGGGATTCAAAATTTTGAGTTTTTGGCAAAAACTCTATTCCTTTTTACTATTTCTTAAACTAAAGAGAATTGTCATCCTTGGGTTTTATTGCAGCTTTTCAAATGTTATCGAGAAAAAAAGCAAGACAGGTTTAAAAAGAGTTGGTTAAATGGCTAATTACACAGAATTGAAAGTCAAATTTATGTGAAATTACGACTTTGTGACCTTGTAGCTCCTGTAATTTAGATTTTAAAAGCAAATCTATCCAGTTAAATATTAGTAATTCAAGACATTTTTGTTAATTCTAGAAGAGTATTTTAATCCCTATAACTATGATTTCTGCTAATTAAAATAGTTATGTTTTGAAAAAGCGAGGGTTTACACAATCAGATTACAAATATATAATAATTTTAAAATTATATTTCGAATGTTAAGGTCCTTTAATTAAAATGTTTATGTTGTTCAAATCTGCAAATTAAAATTATATATTCGGGCACTTTAACAATTCACAAAATCTTTAAGTTTACTGTCAAACGATTTTAAAGTAAAATATTTTTTCCGTGTTATGAATGATTATTTTACAAGTTGTAACATATCTATTTTATTATAAATAGAGTACAGTGATAATCAGAAAGACTACGATTAGAATCAAGTTTTGACTTTAAAAAGTCTAATTAGACATGAGACATGAGTGTCTAGTAAAACTATCCACTTTGTAACAACCTCAATTACACTTAAATATTGCCTCAATGTCGTCTTTCTTCTCCATTATTTGCAGTAAACCCCTTGACTGCTTTTTTCAAATTTGAATTGACGAAAATGATAGAACAACGAAAAAGTCCTAATTCTATGTTGATCGAATATATTTATTATTCTAAAGTTTAGTTGTGTGTTCAGGCAAAGCTAGATCTTCATCCTATAGTTTGATAGAACTAATGTTGAGTCAATACTTGAGATAATTATTTATCTATAACCGGCGTGTATCTAGACATAAGTTTATATTAACAAAAACAATGTTATATACCCCTTTCTCCCCCACCCCCCGCTTTAAAAGTCTAGTATCTGGCACTGCCCCTTTAAAAGTCTAGTATCTGGCACTGCCCCTTTGCTCCTCCCCTTTGCCCGCCCTTGAAAGAAAACATTCAACTCTCGCAAAACTAAGAAAAACTTTTTTTATCGATTTTATCGATTTTAAAATGATAAACATCGAAAAAAGACGTGGTTGGAGATTTTTCGTTTTTATTCCAATTTTAAACCTCCAGAATTGCTCACCGTTTTGTAATATTTTTTATTTAAATTTTATTCCCCTGGTTTTCAATGCACCGCAAAATTTTCAAAAATTCATAATTAACAATTGAACTTTTTAATCGATTCTTATTTCAAGCATTTTAGCTGAGTCATTCATATTTAAACATATCTTATACTTTCTGTTTTATATTGAGACTCAGAAAAAAAGAAATCTTTGGAAAACGTTTCAAATCCACTTTTTCCGGAAAACGTTTTATTTCCATCACTGTTTTTTAAGCAACGTTTCAAATTCATTAAGACAAAATTATACTCCAAAATAAATTAGATCTTTATTATTGTTTCTTGGAAAACATTCCCCCCCCCCCAGCTGTTTCTTAGAAAACGTTTCAATTTCATTACTGTTGCTAAACAACGTTTAATCTCCACTGTTCCTAACTCTGAGACACAATTATAATTATTTCTTCATTGCTGTTTCTTGGACAACATTTTTTCTGCCACTGTTTCTTGTAAAACGTTTAAACTTCATTACTGTGTCTAACCTAACATTTCAAATCTTTTAAAATAGTTGACAGCGTCTGTCTATAAAACTCAATTCTAAATAAATTAAAAACGGCGAAGTTGGCTTATCAAATCCCGTCATTAAAGAGTTTGTTTAAAAATAATTATTTGAAATTATGCGATTTGATCATAACTATCTATCTATCTATCTATCTATCTATCTATCTATCTATCTATCTATCTATCTATCTATCTATCTATCTATCTATCTATCTATCTATTTATCTATCTATCTATCTATCTATCTATCTATCTATCTATCTATTTATCTATCTATCTATCTATCTATCTATCTATCTATCTATCTATCTATCTATCTATCTATCTATCTATCTATCTATCTATCTATCTAAAAGAGTTTAGTGGTTTGTTTTACATTTGGATATATGCCAGATAATTGTGTAAAATGCAATAATTATATAATATACGCTAGTCAACCATATTAAATTATCAAATGTCTAATACTAACGATACATTTATAATTAGTCACTTCTCCCACTCACTTGCCAGGTTTTTTTCAGTTTTAACAGTTGAATTATTAAAATAAATCAGGGGCGGGTACAGGAACCTTTCCAGGGAGGGGCGGACATTTTTTTTAATATTGTTGGGGGGTTAGTACCAGTGTGCGCCTAACCCCTCCCCTGTAATTAATAGAGTTATGCACCTCTAGACAGGGGGGGGNATTTGGACATAAAACATGGGATTTAGAGGGGGGGGTCAAATTGACCCCCCCCCAGCGTATCCTGGTTTTCAAGTACCCCAGCGGAGATAGGGTTAAGGATGTAATAAATGAAAACATAAAACATTATCATGATATGTTTGGACTTTTAAATAAAGCCTTTAAGGATGTAATAAATGAAAACATAAAACATTATCATGATATGTTTGGACTATTAAATAAAGCCTTTAAGGATGTAATAAATGAAGACATAAAACATTATCATGATATGGTGCCAAGAATTTTTAAAAAAAGACTGAACTCCACAAAGTCTTCTCCTGAAGTGACATTCTGTATTAAAGTTTCCAGCGAACGAAACCTTTCGCAAAAAAATGTGAAAAATTGCTAACATTTTCGTTTTTCGCAAAAATTAATTTTTTCGCGAAAATTGATAAAGCGAAAACGATGCGAAATTTAGTAAAAAAAAAATCCGCCAAAAACAGTGTTGTAGTTGCAACAATTAATTACGCAAAAAAATTTCAGCCTACCATTAGTAGTTTTATTAAACCATAGTTAATAATTTGTGTTCCGTACTTTTTGTTCGGAAAACTATCGCATTTTCCCCCCGAATTTTTTGCGTTTATTTTTTTCCGCAAAGTTTTTGCGAAATTTTCATATTTTTTCGCATTTTTTTTCTCGCGAAAATTTTCGCATTTTTCTGGAGCGAACGCTAAGCAAAAATGCTAAGTTTTAGCGAAACGAATTATCCTTTTCGCATATACATAGAACTATAAGAATTTATAACGCTTTTTTTGTTTTATAACGCATCATTATTTTCTACTTGAAAATTTTTACATTTTTGTAAATAAATTCAATTTGTACAAATTAAAGGCTAAATGTTTCCAAGCGTGTCATCAATTATGAAATTAAATAAAAGTTGAAACCATAGAAACAGAAACAGGGGAAATCGAAAGAAACCTTCGATACTTTATTAAAAGTACTTTCGAAGTTATTTCAAGTAACTCTCTCTTTAAAGTTTTAAATTCCTGATTCATCAAGTTTTCAGAAAGTGAAAACAAGGATTTTTTCTGAGACTAAGGTTTCAAGGGTACTCGATGCTGCACAAAATGCTAAAAGTTGCATATAGTCGTACCGTCCAGGCTGGACTACATGGAGTCTAACTAGCACGTTTTATGCAACAAATATAGCCTAGCAAGAACAGAGTGAATGTGAATAGAATTAAGGGTAACTTGACACTACTTTACCAGTCCCTTTAAACTTGTATTCAGCAGGACACACATTGTCCTTTAAACTTGTATTCAGCAGGACACACCGCGTCCTTTAAACTTGTATTCAGCAGGACACACCGCGTCCTTTAAACTTGTATTCAGCAGGATAAACCGTGTTCTTTTTCCATCTTAGACATTTCATTGCTTCTCAAGTTGCCCCCCCCCCTCATAATACATAAAGTACATCTGCACAACGGGTTATCCTGTATCAAGTATAAGGACTAATTTTTACAATTTTATATTTGTTCAATATCATAAATAAATATTGAATTCCTCTCAAAGGATGAAAATATGGTAACGACCTAAATATTTTCAAATATCTAACCATATTTTTGCAGGGGTCAATATAATTCCTTTTTCAATCCCATTTGGGATAAAAAATTTAACTGGGGGCATTTTTTAAAAAATTGGGGGCATTTTTTCAAAATTGGGGGCAAAAAATAATTTTGGGATCAAGAAAATCAGCTTTTTTGGGAATTATATTGACCCCTGTATTTTTGGTTTACAGTTTGGAAAATAATCTTCCAAAGTTGTGCTTGTCAAACATAACTTAGAAAGTTATAAGAGATGTAACAACCCCCCGAATTTGTAAAGTGAGTGGGTGGGGGGAACTTTGTCCCCCCCCCCTGTTAAGCATGTTTATGATGATGTTTTGATAATACAATTAACACTTTTAAATCTGACAAATATGCAAATTTTTAAAATCCAATCATCATCATCCAAAATCAAATGCTTTCATCAAATTGTTTAATCATGCATTTGGGTCAAAACAAAGATCAGATTTGGCAAAGAAAGCCTAAACTTCGAGCTAGAGTTTTTTATTTAAAAAAAGCCCCACCACCCGAAAAATTCTTATGTAAAAAATTAGCCAGCTTAATATAAAATCAATCTTTAAGTTTTGAAAGGAACCAAATAGACAAATTTGTATTTATGAAAACAAAAAAAAAATAATATTTCCAAAATTAAAAGACTGTCATTTTAAACGATTTTCTCTCTAAAAAAAAATACTTAAGGTTTCAGAAATAGCAGAGAAATTTTCCTGAATTAAACACTTCACAGTGATTTTTATCCGATAAAGTTAAATGGTTGTAACTTGTAAGTCGGGATTGACCCTTTTTAAAAGTAATGTCACTTGAAATAACAAGGACAGTCCCTTAAAGTCGATGTTTAACCCTATTCAAGCTGACGTCTGGTTTACCAAAAATATTTGCAGAATTTCTAAAACTAAGTTTGTTTCAACGAAAACTGAAAATGTTCAAATTCTCTTTAAAGGCATCTGTGCAAAAATCTATGCAAAAATATCATCGCAAAAATATTGCAATCTGCTTCCTTTTGTTTAAGGCTTTCCAAAGTACTGTAAAAAGTTGAAATCCAATGACCGGAAGTGGATCTAATATAGATTTAGTCGAATAAAGTTAAAATAAGGCATTCAGGCAGTTGGTGTAAACGCTTTAAGCCTAAAGTGAGGGACATGTGATAGTTAGAAAAGTCAAAATATTTGAACAATCTGAGACCAATATGTCTTGAGTTATCTCCAGCCGATCCAGCCGGAATAGGGTTAAGGAGATTAATAGCCTAAGACCCCCCCCCCCAGCCGGAATAGGGTTAAGGAGATTAATAAACGAGATTAAACTATTCATGGTTGAGATTAATCCGTAGCTTTAACCCCAGCCGCGTGAGTTAAAACCATTTCAAGTTTGGATTCTGAAAATTGCATTTAGAATATATAAATGCAAAGTTGCCTGAACGCAGTTTAAGGAAGGTTTATCTGTTAATTCATGCATACTGGATAGGTCTGGCCACATTGTTTTGTTTTATTTAATCATTTGTAAACGCAATGTGAAGCCATATTAGTTCACCGTTTATTTAAACGTTTTAAACTTTCATTTCAGTAAACGCGTTTTTTAACGTAATTTTCCGTAAATTGTGTATATTTTCATGTTTACGGAAATTTGTTCATTTCTATCTAGACAATTTGTTAACTTTTCTAACGGAAATTATATGAATGGATCACTTTTGTCAAAATAAAATTTCTAAAATGTATTAACAGCTATAATTAGTCTTCAATGGCGTCAATGAAAAATAAAAATGTCTAGAAATATTACAAAAATCACCCTGCTTCATGTTTTATAGAATTTGTTATTAACCCGATTTGAAAATAATTTGTTTAGTAAAATAGAACTCCATGATATTTACTTATTTAATAAAAGATTCTAAAGCATGATTGGTAATTCTTGGTCAGGTTTGCATTGTCTAAATTGTTTACTAACATTATTTTCATTAAATCAGTTCCTAAACACCACCCCACCCCCTTACATTCACTTTGCATAGAAAATAGTAAAGACTTATGTTTTAATTATATTACACCTTGCCTACACTGCGTACCGTATAGTTTGCACACTATGCATGTTTTATACAATCCATTTTGTTGGAAGTAAAATTTTGCAATTAGAAGTGCATTATATGTTGCATTTCAATTTATAAAAAACATTTAAAAACCGTAACAGAATCCAACCATGTGAAACCATTTCATAAGAAATCAGCAATCGATCAAAATTTTAAAAAAAGTTTTAGTTTTGCGTATTTATTTGTTGCGAAATCCTTCAAACAGTCTCAAAATTGTATATGCAATAGCTCGCCTCAAATCTAAAGGTCATATTTCCTAATGTTTGCAACCTTATTTTGTAACTAGTATTCACACTATTGACATTTCAAACTTTGACTTTTTGATTTACCAAAGGAATTGAGTCTTTGCCACAAATTCTGAATTTCTATAGTCCATCTTTGCAACGTACACCTAAGACATTTTAACTATGAATTAGGGGTGATTGATTTGTGACTTTTTTTAGAAATCAGCCAGCCGCCCACTTGAGGTAGCTGCGTTTTTATAATTGTAATAAAAATAGTTAAAAATCGCCCATAGGGTTACGAATTGACGATTTATTATTGGAGAAATCGCCGTAAGGCCTAAAAAATATTTTAAAAAAAAATAAATATGATACATTGTGGAAGACGATGCCTGGCCGCCTTAAACAAGTTCCACAAGATTCAACGTAATGAGATGAACGAATACGGGGCATTATACTGACGTACAGTCTAACACGTGTGATATTGATATAGACTCATGTTCTGAACCCTCTAGTAATAAGTTATAAGAAATATAGATACTGGAAGTACTTTATGCGTTTTTATTAGAGTCTGACTCACGTCCTCTATAGCATATCATTTTCTTCGAAATTTCATGCTGAATTCAAATTCGAAAATCATTTTTAAAAATATTAAAATCTAAAGAAGTTATGGCCAAATGACGACACTAAATTCAGGTTTTTTAACTTGTTAATGTTTTTGATGAGTTTTTTAGCTCCAACTCACTCAATTTTCAATCTTTTTAAAAACGCTTTTCTGATTTGAATTTAGCATTGAATTTCCAAGAAAATGATATATAACATGAAAATAAAAAATATAATTTTTTTTTGTGGCCTGACGGTGAATTCTCTGATATTAAATCGTCAAATCGCAACCTTCTGGACGATTTTGAAATTTTTTTTTAATTGCAATATTTTTCTTAAGCGACCTCTGGTGGACGGTTGGCTAAATTCCAATATTGATCACCCTTGCTATGAATTCGATTATCTATATATATCAAAACAAGACATTCATGTGTATTGTCCCTATAGCTGGCCAAACAGCTAAACTGAATGGGCTGAATTTTTTTGTGGACACTCATGGGTAGCCTCGGGTGACAGAGGCTAAAAAAATCATTTTTTCATAATTTTATGCAGGTTGCAATATAGGGATGCAAAAATTTGAGTTTGTGGCAAATACTGAACTCTTTTCGAATCAAAGGGATACGACATTAAGTTGCAAAGATATCTTAAATGTGAACCATGGCATCATGTGTGTTGTACTTTAATATTAGTTCTTCATCTGAATTTTAACAATAGGGTTCACACCCCTCTCCAGTCACCAACAAGGTTGTATAATAAGGGTTGTTTCTCTCAGTGCTCTCCTATGTAGGGAAAATAGTGTCTTCTAAGATAGATGGATAACAACCCCATATGACGTCACTGATTATAGATGCCTGAGTGACGTCATCTGAGGTTTTTATCTATCTATCTGAGGACGACATTTTCCGTTCCTTTGAGCCCATCGAGAGTAACCAACCTTATTTTACAACCTTGCTCACCAGTCAGTCACCCTACCCATAATGTAGAAGGAATGGGGAAGGGTATTTCTGCACAGTTTTGCAAAAAAGGGTTGGTCTGCAAATATATATTCTGAATACGAACAACCATTAGTTTTCAAACGGCATGAATGTGCAAAAGTGTTTTTTGAGTGGGTCAATTTTTCTCTTCCTCCTGAATTGCATTCTGAAGGTCATATATAATATATATAGAGAATAAGTATTTAAAAATATATAAATACTAACTGTGTCTTTAATCTTAATCTATATATGTATATATATTAACTAGTAAACAATAATCAGACCAGCCTTAGTTTTTCACATTTATTAATACAAGTTGTTTCAGATCTCTTTATTCTCATCAGTCAATAAACATGTTTAAACTGGTGTTTCACAACAATAAAGTGAATAAGTATGGATATGTTTAATTTTCTAAAATTTAAAAAATCTAGTGAAAAATTTTTTTCTTCAAATGAAAAGAATGTTTTGGAAAAATCCACGAAAAAAATTTGAGAAAGCTGTCTGTACAGTTGAACCTTTTTAAACTTTGTAGTTCAAATGATACCGCTAGACACCATTCAGAAAGTTTGAAAACCTATAAACAATTTATAAAAATTCTCTGCATCGTTTTAAAACTGCAAATTAACTACATTTTTTTATACTTTCTTCCTATTTTTTTTATTTATAGTTCGTCAGTTTGTAGAACTAAAACTTTACACCAGCGCTTACCCTTTTTTGTGACACGTTCACCGTGAAACATTTTGACTTTTTTTACAAATGGTTTTTGTATTGCTTAGCTTAGGGTAGGGTACAGGGGGGTAAAAAGTCCGGTCCGTGTAAAAAAAAATCTAAAATAGCCCACTCTTTTGTGATAAAGCTACAGATCTAAAAATTAAATTCTTGAAAAGTCCTTGAAAATTTGATATAGAAACATGTGTCAAACTTTGATAGGGTTAAACTGAGTTTTTGATTGCCAAATTAAGAGCCTCTGACTTAGAAAACAGATATGTGCAAGCAATTACACATATTCTTGGATTATAGATTGATAATAAGCGTTAGTTTAGGTCAGACAAAGTGATAATAAGCGTTAATTTAGGTCAGACAAAGTGATAATAAGCGTTAATTTAGGTCAGGCAAAGTGATAATAAGCGTTAATTTAGGCCAGGCAAAGTGATAATAAGCGTTTATTTAGGTCAGACAAAGTGATAATAAGCGTTTATTTAGGTCAGACAAAGTGATAATAAGCGTTTATTTAGGTCAGGCAAAGTGATAATAAGCGTTTATTTAGGTCAGACAAAGTGATAATAAGCGTTAATTTAGGTCAGGGAAAGTGATAATAAGCGTTTATTTAGGTCAGGCAAAGTGATAATAAGCGTTGATTTAGGTCAGACAAAGTGATAAAAAGCGTTAATTTAGTTCAGACAAAGTGATAATAAGCGTTAATTTAGGTCAGACAAAATGATAATAAGCGTTTATTTAGTTCAGACAAAGTGATAATAAGCGTTAATTTAGTTCAGACAAAGTAATAATAAGCGTTAATTTAGGTCAGACAAAGTGATAAAGCGTTAATTTAGGTCAGACAAAGTGATAATAAGCATTGATTTAGGTCAGACAAAGAGAATTCAAAAGTTAATTTAGGTCAGACAACGTGATAATAAGCGTTAATTTAGGTCAGATTAAGTGATAATAAGCGTTAATTTAGATCAGACAAAGTAATAATAAGCGTTAATTTAGGTCAGACAAAGTGATAATAAGCATTGATTTAGGTCAGACAAAGTGATAATAAGCGTTAATTTGGGTCAGGAAAAGTGATAATAAGCGTTATTTTAGGCCAGACAAAGTGATAATAAGCGTTGATTTAGGTCAGACAAAGTGATAAAAAGCGGTAATTTAGTTCAGACAAAGTGATATTTTTTTAATTATAAAGATTTATTCACACACAAAGATATAAATACATATATAAATGGTGTAGTTAAAATTTGTTTAAATAAATTTTTTTGAAAATACAGGTTTCCAAAAGAAAAGAGAAAAAATATGCAAAATTATGCACAAATAGAAAACATTGATTTTTACTCACTACATAACATATTTATCATTTCAGTTATTACGTAATCATCGAATCCGTCAACATATAAATTATTCATTCTTGTACTTAAAAGTTCTTGTAAAACCGGAACTTTCCATTCATGTTACAATGGGACATCAAAATATTTCATTTGTTTCTTAACTAACATTTTACTAAGATCGGAAGGATTTACAGAACAATCATTTGCAATACAAAATAAATTTCTGCCAAGAACTGTGTTGAGGTCATTTTTACATAAATTAGAAAGAAATCTAATGCAAAGCTTAGAACTTGCTTCAATAGTCTCATAGAAAGACACACATCTGCTAGCTAACATAGTTTTTACATGTAAACATTGTGAAATACTTTCAATCAAGCAGTATTCCATGCTGTATACAATTTTGAAACACATTGGGAACTCAAGTCCCAAATACTAGATCCATAAAAACTACAACAGTAAATATTATACAGTTTCAAAATAACATCAGGACTGTTAAAAAATAATAAGCGTTAATTTAGGTCAGACAAAGTGAAAATAAGCGTTAATTTAGGTCAGGGAAAGTGATAATAAGCGTTAATTTAGGTCAGGCAAAGTGATAATAATCGTTTATTTAGGTCAGACAAAGTGAAAATAAGCGTTAATTTAGGTCAGACTAAGTGATAAAAAGCGTTGATTTAGGTCAGACAAAGTGAAAATAAGCGTTAATTTAGGTCAGACAAAGTGATAATAAGCGTTTATTTAGGTCAGACAAAGTGATAATAAGCGTTGATTTAGGTCAGACAAAATGAAAATAAGCGTTAATTTAGGTCAGACAAAGTGATAATAAGCGTAAATTTAGTTCAGAAAAAGTAATAGTAAGCGTAAATTTGGGTTGAAAAAAATAAGAAAAGAAAGAAATTGAAACAATTTATTTGAATTCATGAAATTAATAAGTTTAGTTTTTTCATTTTAATGTCCATTTTCATAAACTTGTTTTAATCTAATATTCATTTTAAGATCAAGGAAATAAGATAAAGGACATGAAATAACGAAATATAACGTACTTGACAAGATAAAGGACATGAAATAACGAAATATAACGTACTTAACAAAATAAAGAACATAAAATAACGAAATGCAACGTACCTAACAAGATAAAGGACTTAAAATAACGAAATACAACGTACTTAACAATATAAAGGACATGGAATAACGAAATTTAACGTTCTTTTGAATTCGTTCCAAAGAGTACAAATAGTAACGGAGCAAGCATGCAAGTTTGACAAAACAAATATTTCAAAACAAATTTGTGAAAACAAAAACAAATTCAAAAAACTGTCGTTTTAAATTCTTATTGTTTTGAGATATATAGAAATATAGATACATAGATTAAAAACGATTATTTTTAAAGACTTTTCGCTGAAGAATTTTATCCTCTATGGTCGGCCCAAATCACCCCATGTCGGGATATATATATTAAATGCACAAGACAGGACTTTAAAGCAGGTTTAATTTGATTATCTTGACCTTCAAAGCAGAATATCAATATATATATATATATTTAAACATTATATATATATATATAATAAATATATATATATACAATGTTTTGACTTACTTCCTTTTAATTAAACCCTTGAAGGTAATTATCCCACCTATTATTTTTATCTCTCAGAATGATTCTTACAATTTATCTTAATTGTCATGATATAAAGTCAGGTGCAGTTACAGGGTGTTTCTAGTTTTGTATCCCTAAATAGCTACAGGGTGTTTGCATCCTTGAAAAAAAGGCTAAAAGATGGTCCTACAAAAAGACCACTGTGTTTTTTTTTTTGTATTCTTTAGTGGCTTCCGTAAACGAGAATTAAAACCAAAGCAGAAGAAAAGAAAATGATGAAATGTGAAAAATATTTTTTTATTTTCCCACCCTTCACACCCTGGGACACCCCATGGTGTATTGTTACATGGAAGTCAATCAAGGAGTATGAAATAAAAGGGAGATACAGCTGACGCGGCCCGCCCTACCATATGATTATACATGCTTTGCAGACACTACTCCATTTTGTATAAGAAATATTTATGATTGGTTATTGTGTACGCGGTAATTGTACATCAGACAAATATTTCTTATACAAATGGAGTATCGTCTGCAAAGCATGTAAAATCATGTGGCAGGGCGGGCCGCGTCAGTTGTTTCTCCCTTCTATTTCAGACTCCTTGAAGTCAATGCATTAAACCTTAACGTTTGTTTTATATAAACTAGGGTTTGCAGCGAACGAAACGTTTCGCGAAAAAATTCAAAAACGATGCGAAATTTTGCTTCAATCTGTTTCGCGAAAAAATGAATAAAAATGATGCGAAAATTTCGCAAAAATATTTTTGTAATCTCATCATTTTGTCTTTTCAATTAACTTTCACAAAAATTTTGAAATTTTTAAAATTAAGTATTTTTTCGCGAAACTTTAGCAAATCATTTATTCGCAAAATTTTCGCATTAATTTTTATTTATTCTTTAGCGAAAACTTCGCATTTTATCACGAAATAAATTGAAGCGAAATTTCGCCAAAAATGCGAAAATTTTCGCTTTTTCTGAAAGTTAACGAAATGCAAAAAGATCTTTTCGCTGCAAACCCTAATATAAACTCAGTGTAACCCGAATATATATATTATATATATATATATATATGAATGTATATAAATATAAATATATATATATATATATATGTATGTATATATAAATGTATATAAATATATACACAAGCGTATAAATCACATTTACGACGTAAGAACGATAAAAATACTCATACAGTGTGCCGCACACTTCACTGTCACCCAATGCGCATAAAGGGTAATGCACACTGCACATAACCCTAACCCTTTCCCAGTACTTAGTTCTTTTGTTATTTACTCACACTTCTTTTCCTCATTTTTATTCAACTTCCCTTCCTTTGTTATTTACTCACACTTCTTTTCCTCATTTATATTTATCTACCCTTTTTCTTTCCCAGTCCTTTGTTCCTTTGTTATTTATTCACACTTCTTTTTCTTCATTTTTATCCATCTTCCCTTCTTCTTTCCCAGTCCTTAGTTCCTTTAATATTTACCCACACTTCTATTCTTCATTTTTATTCAACTTCGCGTCTTCTTTCCCAATCTTTAGTTCCTTTGTTAAATTTACTCACACTTCTTTTCCTCATTTTTATTTATCTTCCCGTCTTCTTTCCCAGTCCTTAGTTCCTTTAATATTTACCCACACTTCTTATCCTCATTTTTATTCAACTTCCCGTCTTCTTTCCCAGTCCTTAGTTCCTTTAATATTTACTCACACTTCTTTTCCTCATTTTTATTCATCTTCCCGTCTTCTTTCCCAGTCCTTAGTTCTTTTAATATTTACTCACACTTCTTTTCCTCATTTTTATTCATCTTTCCTTCTTTCTTCTTTTTTCATTTCATATATATACATGTTTCGTCCCATTAGGACTCATCAGTAAGGCTCAATTCATCAGATTTGAATTTTGCAGTTGGTGGGGCTTGAACCTTGAATCCTTGGATTATGAATCAAACACGCTAACCACTGCTCCATCAAACTCTAATAATTGGGTAATGAACCAGGGACCAAGGAGCTCAGCCAATTCATTATAAGTTGAGAGCCTTGCATAATGCTAATGTACACCTTTTCTATACCACAGAGAACTCAAGATTAGCGAAGTAAACGAGTATATACATATATATATGTAAGAAAGAAGGGAATATATTTATATTTTATATTTTATCTTTTATTTCTCCTTTCTTTCCCCTTTTCCGTTCCTCATTTCTTCCGTCCTGAATTCACATATCTGTCCTTCTATTCTTTCCTCATTCCCATTACCTTTTCTTTCCTTCATTCTGTCCTTTCTTTCCTCCATCTTATCCATATTCCCCTTTCTTTCTTACATTCTTTCCTCGCTTCTTTTTATATCCTTCTTCTATTTTCCCTCACTTATTTTACTTTTTACACACATCCTTTCCTCACTGCTTATCCTTTCCTCACTTCTTCTACTTTCCACACTTCTTCAACTTTTCTCTCTTCTTCTTTCCTCACTTGTTTTATTTTCCACACTTCACCTCCTTTCCTCACTTTTTCTACTTTCTTCATATCTTCTACTTTTCTCATTTTTCTCCTTTCCTCACTTCTTCCACTTTCCTCACTTCTTCTACTTTCCTCACTTCTTCTACTTTCCTCACTTCTTCTCCTTTCCTCACTTCTACTAATTTCCTCACTTCTTCTCCTTTCCACACTTCATCTACTTTCCTCACTTCTTCTCCTTTCCTCACTTCATCTACTTTTCACACTTCATCTACTTTCCTCACTTCATCAACTTTCCTCACTTCATCTACTTTCCTCACTTCTTCTCCTTTCCTCACTTCATCTATTTTCCTCACTTCATCTACTTTCCTGACTTCATCTTCTTTCCTCACTTCTACTAATTTCCTCAGAACATTTGATTTCTATGGTTCATTGTATTTTATCTCAATCCCCTTTTCTTAAATTTGAGAATTTATTCCACTTTATTATTTCACAAAAAGATTGTTACTATCTTAAAAACAGTTTACACCAGTGCATATTCATAAAATTATATTGCGGTGGGATTTTGGTTAAAGAGGCAGTTCATGGAATTTTAAGAAGGGTTAAAATCAGAAGATAAAATTTAATTGCATAATAATATAAATGGCGGTAATTAAATGTATATGTTTTTTATTAAAAGAAAAATAGAAGAAGAAAAATATTCCGTGTTACATTGTGTAATTTGATGTATACCCCTATTTCAAAATTAGTTCACATTCCCTTTAGTGTATACCAAACCTATTACATAAATTGCCCTGATTAAAATCTACTTTATGTTAGGAAGCATTTCCTTGTAATATTGGGTTTATTACCCCCTCCCTTCAACCTTTCTCAATCTTCCCTTTTCAAATTACAACCAATTACCATTATGCATAATTACTTCTCCAAATTTTCTGAGCAACAGCAGTTGGAATTAACATATAATATTAGTGCCTTTAAAAGAGGTAATATAATGTGACCCTGCATTTGAAGACTGGCGCGTTCACAACAGAACCCTTCCAATCTGAGTAACACTGAAGAAGAAGAAGATCGTGTTTCTTTCTTAAAACGTATCGAATTCTGTCAATTTCCTTCATTGTCTTTATGGAGCATATTTTTGCAAGCTATACTTTTATTGGGAAATTCACAACTTGAAAAATAAAGATATCTCATTCACTAGACAAAGGTTACAATGATATAATTGTGAATTAGACATGCTTCTCCATAATTAAAGGGTCATATTCATAGATAAATAAATGTTCACAACCAACCTAGGTAATCTATTTAAGAATATATTTCAAACATCATTTATATCTGGTAAGATGAAAAATGTCTTATGCGCAATCTATGTTTATCTATAGGGTGTCCTACGAAACATGACAGTTGGTAAATAGTTTTAAATGTCTTCTTCCATAATGTGTTATGTTGTTTGATACCAAAGAGAATAAGTAAAAATATTTTATAGCATTCATAAAATAATAAATTTGATCTTAAAGTAAGGCATATTTGAGTAAAAGAATTTTTAACAAAATAAACTTATATGGAAGAAGACATTCAAAACTATTTACCAACTGTCATGTTTCCTGGGATACCCTGTATGTTCACAATGCAAATTGTTTCTACGATCCCCTATGTTACCACTTAAAGTCATATGAATATGCATTGAGCATATATTCGTAGGTTGTATACTAGTCCGGCTTTTTAAGACATGTCCATTTTGAATATTTTTAACTGAACACAAAAAGTACGCCCTCATGGTATATTTGAATTCAATTAGCCTTAATCTAACTTAACCAATTATGCTTTTTTTGTTGTTGCAATTTTATATTTTTTTATTGGACTATATGAACGTATTTTGAATATTAAAGTTTTAAAATCTTTAAGTCTATTTTCGACTGATTTTTAATATCAGTTCAAATTATGTCAAATACAGACACGATCTTTTTCGTTAACATTAGTTTTTCGTGCCAGCCTGCAAATTTTTTTTTTATAATTCTGGCACCACATGATGATGTTTATACTTTCATAGCAACAGACTTCATTAACACACTTAAAAGTTACATATGTGATTCTAAACTTTTTTTATAGGAAAATTCCGGCAATTTTAAAAGTGAACGTAGTTGATAAAAAACAATCAACTAAAACGAATGTAGTAAATGCCCTACTCCATAAACGTCTCTCAGACCCGCATCAATCCAGGTACAGCTCAGTCTCTCTCGTTGGTCTACGAGGCATAAGAGCTAATTAGTTCAATAACACTTCACTATCAATGTAAACACGGACACGATCCTAAACCATAAACTATTAATGTCAACACGGACACCATCTCTAAACCATAACCATCAATGTTAACACAGACGCAATCTTGTAAACTATCAATGTCAACACGGACAAGATCTCTAAACCATAAACTATCAATGTCAATATGGACACAATCTCTGAACCCTAAAACTATCAATGTCAACACGGACACAATTTATCTAACAATGCCCAATCTATGTCTATCTTTCAAGAAGTGATTTCAGGCGTTTCTTATTCGCTAAACGAGGAACAATTACTGCTCTCACCGTAATCAAAGCGGAGACTATTCCAACTAACTATATTTGGGGTTTTATGTTACTAGTTAAAGTTAAACGACGTAATTACAAGAATTACGTCATTATATACAACGTAATTAAGCTAATCATGTTACATAGTTATTTACAGCGCAGTTAAAATAAATCACTATATGGGTTTTACATATCTATTTACAAACGTAGATAATTAATAATATATACAACGTAATTCAGGTTTACAGATATAGTGTTACACGAAATTCATTACACAAATAGTCTTCTAAAGTATTTAAAGTTCAATATTCTTTGTCGAATTTTGTGTAAGATCCCGAAACTTGGGCGTGAAGTTGTGTGAATTGCTAGCAAACTATATTTATTTACATAACTAATATTAATTAATAATAAAGGATTACAGATAATCCAAAAAGAATCAAATTATGAACAATCTAACCATGAAATTAGGTTCACAACACTCGAAGCACAACAATTCATACAAGAATTCATCAGAGGTACGTAGATGTATCAAAAATTTAAAAATCAGAATTTTTACATGTTATATTTTGATAACAAAATTTTATTATTATTATTTTTATTATTACTATTATAGTCATTATTATTTTAATAATTTTGTTCAATGCTATGATCTTAAAAATGAAAAGGGTTTTGTTCAACATTTTCAAACGTTTAATACTTTAATATAGCACTGGCAATATAGATTTAAAGCTCGGGACAAAATATAATCTAAAAAGACTTGAAATTTCTCGAAATAAAAAAAAAATTTTGTCCAAAAACCTTATAGTGCTGCGAACCAAAATAAATAGTTATAATAACTGATGAAAATGAAAAATAGTTTCGAAATTAGTTTTTTTTTGACTTTATCTTCTGAATCTTGTTTTTAACTGTCCATATTTGAAGCCCAACAACCCGGAAAAGAATCAAGGTCTCCTGAATTATATTTTTATCTTGATTGACGTCTCCTTTTGATACAAATACGATACCATTCTTTGCTGGAACACAAAGATCTAAAAATATTTGCTGATTTTGTAGAATTTACCCCCCACCTCTCGGGTTAAATTATATAATGTTGCACAAACCGTTCGTTATTGTCAAAGTTAAATTTGACTTATTTACAAAAAATGTATTTTTTTTTGCGGAAAAACCTTGCTGCACGTTAAACTAGGGGTTCTAGTTATTAAATCAATGGACAGAGAGCCTTAACTTCGGAACTTATGTTCACCCATCAGATGGAGATTTTTCGAATTTGCTATTTTATAGTTTTTTTTTTTTGTTGGGCTATGTGTTTAAAATTTTTGAATATTTCATACGTTCTTTTTGACATGCTTTGCGTTATTTGAATAAAAATAGTCCAATACAAATATATGCATTTCGATTCAGTTAGTTTTGCTTGGCTGACCGTTTCTTTTAGTTCCATTAGAGAAAATATTGTACAGGAGAAAAAATTAAAAATGATAAGAAACACAATGGTTGAAGAAATTCCAATTTCTTCCAGAAGCGCACTGAATTTTAACATGTCGGCAAATGAAATCTCTAAAATCATTTAAATATTTAGAATTTTCCGTTAATAAGTAGATCCCTTCTATTATTTAACTTAAACCGTTAACAACCGGCTTTAAAAATAAGTCTGAAAGTCCCCAGCTCTAATTGTATTATAACGATATCATGTATTCTCTGTATATGTTGTTTTTAAGAAACAAGGCTTTTAGGGCGCTTTTCGCCCATCTTCTATTTAAATTGTGAACATATTCTTTTTGTTTACATTTTAAAACAAAGAAGAAAATTTTTTTTCGGATTTTTAAAAAAAAATCGCGGATTTTCAAGAATTTAAATTTTTTTTACAAAATTAAAAACCTTTAGAACACATTTTTTTATCATTCGTAAATCTTCCCTCTGTGGTCACGTGATGTCCTACAACCGATCGGTTCAGCCGTTTTGACATTTATTGGATACAAACAAACAGACAAACAGTCAGACAAGCCAAATTTATATATAGATTAACAATAAATAAAGCATATAAATATGTCTCTAATAAACAAGAAAGAAAAGTTGTTCTTTCAGACAATTCCGAGAAATTTATATTTATCTCTATTTGGTATTGTATTTGTATAGAATTTGTCAGCGTTTTTCCTTGATCAAATCCAAGTTCTATAAAACTAGGGTTGGGCGCACTAGTTCCGAGTTCTATAAAACTAGGGTTTGGGCGCACTAGTTCCAAGTTCTATAAAACTAGGGTTGGGCTCACTAGTTCCAAGTTCTATAAAACATGGGTTGGGCGCGCTGGTTTTCCTTGATTAAATCCAAGTTCTATAAAACTAGGGTTGGGAACGCTAGTTTTCCATGATTAAATCTAAGTTCTATAAAACTAGGGTTGGGCACGCTGGTGTTCATTGATTAAATCCAAGTTCTATAAAACTAGGGTTGGGCACGCTAGTTTTCCTTAATTAAATCCAAATTCTATAAAACTAGGGTTAGGCACGCTAGTTTTTCTTAATTAAATCCAAGTTCTATAAAACTAGGGTTGGGCACGCTAGTTTTCCTTGATTCCCTTGAAAAATGCATGCTGAAACATGTGTGACACTTTGATATTTGTTTAAAACAATTTTTTTTTTTACCCTTTTTTAGGCATTTTTTCCACCCTCCCTTGCACCCAAATTATTTAAGTTTGTTTCCCGTTAATTATCAAAAACTCGTTTTCGGGACTTTGCCCAATCCTAGTTATATCCTAGGCTTTATCTTAAACATAGATCTTATTGACCTAACTTCCTTGTGTAATGATACAATAAACTTATTTATTTTAGAAGACAGATCTTCAAGAACCAAGGGGTCGAAAGGGACGGATCTTCAAGAACCAGGGGGTTGAAAGGGACGGATCTTCAAGAACCAGGGGGTTGAAAGGGACAGATCTTCAAGAACCAGGGGGTTGAAAGGGACAGATCTTCAAGAACCAGGGGGTTGAAAGGGACAGATCTTCAAGAACCAGGGGGTTGATAGGGACGGATCTTCAAGAACCAGAGGGTTGAAAGGGACAGATCTTCAAGAACCAGGGGGTTGAAAGGGACGGATCTTCAAGAACCAGGGGATTGAAAGGGACGGATACACTGGTATATCCTGTTCAGGAAGGTACCCTGTAACTCTTTATAAGATTAAAAAATATATTCTCCTATTTTTCCTCCTGATTTCTTTTGCATAAATCTGCATTTCACTTAACAAAAAAGGTTACTCAGGTTTAGGTTGAAAATCGGACATCTCTATAAATAAAAGATTGCTTTGAATTAGATCTTATTACGGTCGTCTTTCAATGTTTGTCCAAATTTATTAAGAAATATTAAGCAATAAGCATGGTGTGTTATTGTAAGATGGTCGCCAAAAAACAGTGGATTCATTGACGCCGTCTTTAAATCAAGAAACATTGCCACTGATTTTGTAATTCATTTGGACTACAGTCTCTGTTTCCAGCGAAATTTCGCGAATATGAATAAAGCGAAAAAATGCGAAAACGATGCGAAATTTCGCGAAAATGCGAAAATTTCGTGAAAATGTTTTTGCGGAAATCATAAGTGTTGTGGGGTTTCCATTTCAGTCGTAATTACGCCTAGGGATGTTGACGTTTTCATTTTTGTTTTTTTTTTTAAATATCGTGTCGTTATGAAAACGATGACGAAAAATCGAAAAAGAAACGATCGTTTATAAAAATGATCGTTTTTTTAAAAATGGTCGTTTTTATAACGATCGTTTCTATAAACTCTTCGTTTCGTTAACGATCGTTAAAGGCGACCCTTCGTTAAGGATCGTTAACGCCGAACCTTCATTAACGATCGTTAACGAAGAGAGGAAACCGACCTGAAGGGCATCTGTACTTATTATTGAGTAGTTTTTAAGAAAATATCAAGAAGTTTTAGATCACCCACAACTGTTTAACTTCATCTGATATTTCGTCTGCTATGTTTGCAATTTGTTTGTTTATGATTTGACTGCATACGTTTGTACTGTATACTAACAGAGTGAACTTGTCAGTCTTCACAGCCATTCACCGTTTTCATTAAATAAACTCTAGCAGCCATAATAATATTATTGCTTTTAAAATAAGGTATTACAATGCTAATTAATAACAATTACGATATCGAATTCGTCACTGAATTCCCATGTTTTTTTGGGACACCCTTTATGAAAATACGTTTAACCAAAGAATTTGCTAATTAAAGATAGTGCATATGAAAACCTTCGCAAATTTGACGCATTTTCTCGGGGTAGAAAAAAATAGTAACTAATGTCTTCTTCTCCAGAAATTTAGAATATATTTACCCTGTTGACGTTTCATAATGTCGTCTTTTTTTAATGGATTAAATAAATATTTAAAAACAGACCAAGGAAACAACTTTAGTTTTTCTATCTTGAAACATTTAATTTGTCCATAGTCCATAAAAGTGACTAGTGGAAAGCCAAGGAACATAGTTTACAGAATTCATCACTTTTTAAGTTGAAATAACTACGATATCTTCCTCATTGTTACCCAGATAAATATTTAAACTGTACAGTTGTTGGACCTTTAATGGGTTGGTAACTTGAAATCACATCTATCAGTCCCTTAGAACATTTACAATTTTGGTTTGAAGTATTTGAAGTGTTTATAAAAAGAAAATTAATGTCTCCATATCTTTAATGCAAGTAACCTTGTACTTTTTAACAGTAATCAATTATCTCATTACTTTTTCATTCAGGATTGAATTCTTTCTCTACCCGATTTATATGAGTTATCGAAAAATGTAATGTATTTATTTAACAATGTAATAGTTTTAACATACTCTGAGATCTTTCAGCGTAAGGAATTCATATGATCCAATTAAAGAGCCTTTATCCAAACTTTTTTCTTTTTGGATCTGTTGGTATTGTAAACACAGACTCAACTATTCTTTAGCAGTTGGGTATCATATATGTTACTTTGCTTGGCAGTGGCACCAACGAACCTGAATTTATCAGAATTGAATTTGAATACATGAAACTCCGGAATTTGCAGAGGAAATTTAGACAATTTGCTAGTTCAATACAGATTTGCGGTATTTTATGTTCATTGAACTATTTTAACCAAAAGTCGTCTTTATATTTCCCAGTTTTATTTTCACCAATGTATTTCTTTATTCCGCCTTTTTAAAATCCTCCAATAATTCATGCCACAAACCTTTTGTAATCAATTTTAAAAGACTTCTAAGTAAAACTAGGTCGCCCTTTAATTTGCATTTTTAACTTTCTGTGATATTTTTTTCTTTAATGGTGGATAATTTTGAAATCCCCATAAATCAATTGAAGAGTAAGATTAATACATTAATTTATGCGATATTATTTCTTTGCCTCAGATTAAACAGACGGCGACATTTACACAAAATTTATGTACCATTTATAATATTGGAAATTTCTGGTCCCCGCTCTACTTCATCGCCATAAAATCTTATTTCATTGAACCTCAGAAAAAAAATTTGACGACATCTGAAAATTTTCACTAGCAATTATTGGCTATTTTTGATACAAGAGAGATGTGTAACTTTATCACAAATTCAACTATAATTCACCAATTCACCAATTCACCAGACGATCCCGACGATCCTCATATCCAACAAATGGAAGAACTGTAAAGTCGTCTTCTTTGATAGTTTTCTACAAACAAAATACCCTTATTTCATCTCGATTTAGGGTGCAATTTAATTCCTTAGATAAAAAAAAGATTACGTTTTTGAACTTTTGTCATTTTCAGTTTAAAAGTAAATATTTATAAATATATAAGATGAATCCAAACTATATATTTCACTTTATTTACACATGCAATATTAAGGTCAAGGATCACTATGTTCACACTTCAAAATGGCTTAGTTGAAATATTTTTCTGCAAAATAGTTTATTTGAATTATTTTTCTACAAAAATGGCTTATTTGAAATATTTTTCTGCAAAAATGGTTTATTTGAAATATTTTTTTACAAAAGTGTTTTATTTGAAATACTTTTCTACAAAAATGGCTTATTTGAAATATTTTTCTATAAAAATGGCTTATTTAATTCTTTATTATGAGCGTAAACAATGTTAGTATTCAGATGAAAGCCGACATTTACTTATCTACGTCTTTCGAAGACGACTTTGTCCTTGAATACAGTCGTCGTCGTGTACAATAAAGATGACTTTCAATTTCAATTTTTGATTTCTACAGCATGGATACGCAATACACATGTATATTGTATAAACATGGAAACAAGGAGAAGCTGTCAATTAACAGTTTAATTAGCCGTGTTTACTTGTAAATTTGTAATTTGAAAAAAAGCTTGTTTGAAGTCAAAAATTAAATAGGAAAGTCGTCTTCATTATAATAATATAAATATCCAATAGTAGCGTCAATTTCTATAAGTCTTTAACTATTTTCAGTGGGTTTACAATAAGAGGACATTTTAGAATCCTGGAATACGTAGTTGTATACTTGTATACTTGTATACTTGTATACGTGTATACTTGTTTACGTGTATACTTGTATACGTGTATACGTGTATACTTGTATACTTGTGTATACAGTATACACGTATACACGTATACACGTATACAAATATACAAGTATACAAGTATACACATATACAAATATACACGTATACAAGTATACACGCATACAAGTATACAAGTATACAAGTATACAAGTATACAAGTATACAAGTATACAAGTATACAAGTATACACGTATACAAGTATACAAGTATACAAGTATACAAGTATACAAATATACAAGTATACAAGTATACAAGTATACAAGTATACAAGTATACAAGTATACAAGTATACAAGTATACAAGTATACAAGTATACAAGTACACAAGTATACAAGTATACATGTAAAAAAGTATACAAGTATACAAATATAAAGTATACATGTCGGTTACAATACAACCTAGAGAGGTATGCGCGCCCAGCTAAATAATGGTGCGCGGGATGAGACTGCGCATTCTAGATGTTATTCTGACAATAGGGAATCTAGGGATGGGGGGGGAATCTAGGGAAGGGGGGAATCGACATTAAGGGGAGGGGAAGTTAAAAATGGGAGTAGAAAGGGGGGTTAAAAATAAGAAAAGGAAGGGGATAAATGAGGACCAAGGTTTAAGAAAGAAAAAGATAATAAGGGAATAAAGATCCACCGAAATCTAAGATAAGGAACACTCTAAATAATCCCAATAACTTCCTAACCTAATGGTGTAAACCTTAGATAATTCAAACTTGGACCGTTACAACTAGCTAGATGTAGAATTTATAGTTTGAAACAATATATGCATGGAAGGATAGTGGAGAAGATATGGGAAGGATAGTGGAGAAGATATGGGAAGGATAGTGGAGAAGAAAAGGGAAGGAGTAGAGAAGATATGGAAAGGATAGTGGATGCATGGAAAGATAGTAAAGAAGATATGGGAAGGATAGTAGAGTAGTAATGGGAAGGATCGTAGAGAAGATATGGGAATGATAGTAGAGTAGTAATGTGAAGGATGGTAGAGAAGATATGGAAAGGATCGTAGAGAAGATATGGGAAGGATAGTAGAGTAGTAATGGGAAGGATGGTAGAGAAGATATGGGAAGGATATTACAAAAGACTTGAGAAGGATAGTAGAGTAGATATGTGAAGGATAGAAGAGAAGATATTTGAGTGATACTAGAGAAGATATGGGAAGGATAGTAGAGCAGATATGTGAAGGATAGTAGAGAAGATAGGACAAGATAGTAGAGAAGATATGGACGGGATAGTAGAGCAGATATGGGAAGGATAGTAGAGAAGATATGGACAGGATAATAGAGAAGATATGGGAAGGATAGTAGAGAAGATATGTTTAGGATAGTAGAGAAGATATGGACTGGATAGTAGAGAAGATATGGACAGGATAGTAGAGAAGATATGGACAGGATAGTAGAGATGAAGATATGGACAGGATAGTAGAGAAGATATGGGAAAGATAGTAGAGAAGATATGGAAAGGATAGTAGAGAAGATATGGACAGGATAGTAGAGAAGATATGGGCAGGATAGTAGAGAAGATATGGGGAGGATAGTTGAGATGATATGGGAAGGATAGTAATGAAAATATGGGGAGGATACTAGAGAAGATGCGGGAAGCATATTGGAGAAGATTTGGGAAGGAGTAGAGAAGATATGGGAAGAATAGTAAAGAAGATATGAAAAGGATAGTAAAGAAGAAAAATGTGGAAATTAAAAGAGAAAAAAGAGATTCTTGGGAAAAAACGTAAAAAGTTAATTTCTACGCTGTAAATTCTGAAGGTGTAATTCCTAGCTGACAGATATAATGTTTATGATGGCGGGATACAGGGGGGGGGGGGTACATAGGTAAAGAGAGGGTGCACTGGACTGCACACTGTTATAAATCAAAATATGAATCAGCTTCACAGAGACAATTTCAGATCTTGGTATTTAATCATCCTTTCTACCTTGAAGTGCTGGAGTACTGAAGGAATTAAACTCATTGGGTTTATATCATATCCCAACACATAGTTCCCATCATACAAATCCCATCCCATAAATAGATCCCATCACATTGATCCCATTACACAGATCCCATCACATAGATCCCATCACACAGATCACATCACATATATCTCATTACATAGATCCCATCACACAGATCACATCACATATATCTCATTACATATATTACATCACACAGATCCCATCACATCCCATATATGTATATAGATCCCATCACATAGATCCCATCACACAGATCCCATCACATAGATCCCAACACATATATCACATCATATAGATCCCATCAGATCCCATATATGTATATAGATCCCATCACATAGATCCTATCACATAGATCCCATCACATAGATCCCATCACATAGATAACATCACACAGATCACATCACATATATCTCATCACATAGATCCCATCACACAGATCACATCACATATATCTCAGCACATATATCTCATCACACATATCACATCTCATAGATCCCATCACACATATCCTATCATATAAATCCCATCAAACAGATACATAGATACCATCACATCCCATACTTACCTTAAATTCGTATTTAAAAAATGTATGCACACATTACAAATCGAATTATACAGATGATACCTCACACCAGTCTAAAAGAATCTAATTATACAGATGATACCACACACCAGTCTAAAAGAATCTAATTATACAGATGATACCACACACCAGTCTAAAAGAATCGAATTATACAGATAATACCAGTCTAAAAGAAACTAAAAATCTGATTTAATTTAATAAAAAGTGGAAAGTTTAATTTTATTTTGTTAGAAATAAATTTCCTGTATGTAAAGTAATATCTTTCTTAAAAATTGAAAGCGGCAATCCTCAAAGCATATTTTCCATAGAGTCATGAATGAAACTTTACAACGTGGAATCCATGACAATCTAAAAAAACTAAATTAATTGACTTCTAGAAATTACCTTAAATACAATTTTTTTCTACATGAATGTATTTACATAATACAATTTCATGATTTTATCAAGGCAAACATTAGTTTTAGTTTTTAAATAAATATTTATCTATATAATAAAACAAGACGTTCGTGTTTATATATATATAGCCGGCGAAATGGTTAGACCGATTCGACTGAAATTTTTTGTGGACACTCAGGGGTGGCCGTGGGTTGTTATAGGCCAAAAACTCGATAAGTTTTTTTTTCGACATTAAAAAAAAAATTCCAGTGGCAACGCCGGGCCCTTTAGCTAGTCAAATATATTTGATTTATAAAAGAGACAACCCTTTTTGCTCATGTTTTAGTCTATTTGTGTTATATCTCTTTACTGACTTTTTCAGAAAATCAGTAGAATTAAGATAAAAAAGAGTAAAAATGCCATGATTTAGTTTTTTTAATCCCCCTAACCCTAAATGATTAAATAATTTCAACCACGTCATTGCCTGGCATTCCAGAGCATGTATGTATTTCAGTTGAGTTCCCATGTATTGTGTAGAAACGTATAAAGAGGGAGGCGTGAAAAGGGGTTTATTACAAGTTCTCCTTGTTAACACTTTATCAAATATATATTGGTTGTATCANGTGAAACAAACATACTACTCTGTATGTGGAAGGCTGCTTTGAGGTCAATTGTTGGTGGGACGTTGTCACGTTATAAACAAGTTTTAAGATCAAAATATTATAACAATCTCTCTCTGGATCAGCTAGCTACCATACCAAACATAAACCTTTATTAAAATTAGCTTGGGAACCCAGCGTTGCCCAGTTTACTCATAATTACTCCAACCGTTTACCCGCAATAGGTCGTAAATTACGATTTTAACTATATTTCCCAATAAAAGGTGAACCACTTAACTTAGATTATAAAAACCAAAATTAGTACATTCTCGTGACTCTCCAGACTTTCCCACTCAAAACTTGAGGCCAATTGGTCCTGGGGTTCCTGAGTTATGATCGGGAAATTTTTTTTTATATCCCCCATAACACAGTAAATTAGAGTCTTGGTAAAAAGTCAACTGAGTCTTAACTTAACCCATTTTTACCCATTAAATGTTAGTTGACGTGACAAAACATAACCGTGTTAGTTTGACGTGACAAAACATAACACATGTTAGCTTGACATGACAAAACATAACACATGTTAGTTTAACGTGACAAAACATAACACATGTTAGTTTGACGTAAAAAAACATAACACATGTTAGTTTGACATGACAAAACATAACACATGTTAGTTTGTCATGACAAAACATAACACATGATAGTTTGACGTGACAAAACATAACACATGCTAGTTTGACGTGACAAAACATAACACATGTTAGTTTGACGTGACAAAACATAACACATGTTAGTTTGCGCTTTAAAACTTTTCTACGGAAAAGGTATGGGAGAATTGAGATATATTTTTTTATCTGAATAGCCAAGGAATGAAATCGATTGAAAACGAGCTGGATAACTTGATAATTTACATCTTTATTTGTATCAAACATTTGAACATGAAATTTGCAACAAACATATTCTTAATTGTTGCACTTTTGGAGTCTCCGTTTTCCTATTTACCAGCTCCCCAGATAAAATCTCCGCAAAAATCATCTAGAACTTTCACAAAAGCATCATCACTCATACAGCCTAGAATATGTGATGTTACAGGGTGATGCTACAGGGTGATGCTACAGGGTGATGCTACAGGGAGTCCAACAAATCATGATTAATTTTCTAAATAATTTTAAAAGTAAAATCATATTATGCTTTCAATACCAGAGATGTGAAGAATTTTGTTAAGATTTTAACAATTTTGGTTTTATCTAATAAATTCATTTCCAAGATAAAAAACAGCCATCAAGAAGTATTGCAACTGTCGGGTTTCGTGGGACACCCTGTATATTTACATTTTTCTAGAAATATTTTTTTTAAAATTCAATCATCTCTATAAAACTTTTGGAGAAGAGGATGTTTTCTTGTCGATATATATATTTTTTAAAACATTTTTTTCGATTATTTTCACATTCATGATGTTATTGTTCACCATTTTCAGGGTGGATTTTTTTTGCCGAGCCATAATTGAAACCTCATTCAAAATGGATACTTGAAATTGTGACATCTAACATTTGTCCATTATTAGATAAATCTGAAGGAAAAAAATCACCGTTTATAAATTCATCTTCAGTTAAGAATCCATTTCCATCATCGTCCAGTGCATTAAACAACTCACGGGCTCTCTTTCCTTACAAACAAATGTGTAAATTAAAGGGAATGTTATTAAAATTTTAATTGACCCTCCATTTTAAGAAGAGTGCCCGATTCACAACAATACTCTTGAATCCTCAACCAGAGAAATTATTGGGAAGATATTGTCGTTTTTTCAGCTGACAGATATGTGTGAATGTCAGACAATTCCTACATTGTTTGTGCAGCAGAAGTGCGCTAAGCACTTTTTGGAGACCCTGTATTAATGGAGGTTCACTTTAAAGTACGTCTACAGTTCCTTTAAAGGGAGTGTTCTTAAATATATCTTGGGGTTTAAAGATAAACCAAATATGAAGAATAAATATGGGTAATTTGCTCATATATATTTAACAATGTTCTTACAGAAGCAGAAATTGAAAATAAAGATAAGTATTTCATTTTTATTATGATTTCTATGAATTTGTGTTGGCGACCCACTTATATCCTGGCTGCCTTGTACATTAAGACTGGATTGACTTTAACTGTCGAAACGCCTTGAATTTTTGGTTTGAACTCACTTACTTTCATTCTATAGCTTTATAGCACTTCTGTTTAGCTTCAGTTTTAAGCAAGACATTGGCTTAATTTGTAATATTTTTGAGTGTGAGTTTGCAGCCTTTGAATTATTGTGATATGTACCTGGATCAAACCGTTTACAATCACTCTTTGGGTCAGCTAATTCCCTAGAAACCAGCTCCATAATTACCTGGATCAAACCGTTTACAATCTCTCTCTGGATCAGCTAGTTCTCTTTGAAACCAGCTCCCTAATTACCTGGATCAAACTGTTTACAATCTCTCTCTGGGTCAACTAGTTCCTTAGAAACCAGGTCCCTAATTACCTGGATCAAACTGTTTACAATCTCTCTCTGGATCAGCTAGCTCTCATGCAACCAGATCCCTAATTACCTGGATCAAAACGTTTACAATCTCTCTCTGGATCAGCTAGTTCCCTAGAAACCAGCTCCATAATTACCTGGATCAAACCGTTTACAATCTCTCTCTTCCCTAGAAACCAGCTCCTTAATTACCTGGATCAAACCGTTTACAATCTCTCTCTGGATCAGCTAGTTCTTTAGCAACCAGCTCCCTAATTGCCTTGATCAAACTGTTTACAATCTTTCTCTGGATCAGCTAGCTCCTTAGAAACCTGCATCCTAATTACCTGGATCAAACCGTTTACAATCTCTCTCTTCCCTAGAAACCAGCTCCTTAATTACCTGGATCAAACCGTTTACAATCTCTCTCTGGATCAGCTAGCTCCTTAGCAACCAGCTCCATAATTAACTGAATCAAAGCTTTTAAATCTGTCTCTGGGTCTGCTAACTCCCTAGCAACCAGCTCCCTAATTACCTGGATCAAACCGTTTACAATCTTTCTCATGATCAGCTAGCTCTCTGACAACCGGCTTCCTAATAACCTGAATCAACCCGTTTACAATCTCTCTCTGGATCAGCTAGTTTCCTAGGAACCAGCTCCCTAATCACCTGAATCAAACCGTTTACAATCTCTCTCTGGATCTGCATACTCCCTAGCAACCAGCAACCTAATTACCTGGATCAAACCGTTTACAATCTCTCTCTGGATCAGCTAGCTCCTTAGCAACCAGCTCCCTAATTACTTGGATCAAACCGTTTACAATCTCTCTCTGGATCAGCTAGTTCTTTAGCAACCAGCTCCCTAATTGCCTTGATCAAACTGTTTACAATCTTTCTCTGGATCAGCTAGCTCCTTAGAAACCTGCATCCTAATTACCTGGATCAAACCGTTTACAATCTCTCTGGATCAGCTAGTTCTTTAGCAACTAGCTCCCTAATTACCTGGATCAAACCGTTTACAATCTCTCTCTGGATCAGCTAGTTCTTTAGCAACCAGCTCCATAATTCTGGTCTTATCCTGAACCTTCTCAACCTGAGGTTCATGTAACACAATTATTCATTTTTTTTTAATGATTGGGAAATAATTACTTTTTAGAAATCGTGGCTCAAATGCTTCGTCGTTCTTGACCTAAATTACCGAATTCAATGAAACGCATTTAATACTCTGACAGGACTTTAAGTATGCTAGAGAACTGATGATCAATGAGGAAAAGTTTTCCTTTGCGTCTCAAAATATGATAGATAGTTCTCACATTAACTAATAATCAAAGATCATGCTTTTTTAGATTTCTTAGATTCTGTCAAAGTTTCCTGAAAATGTATCAACATTTAATAAGATTTTATCCAAATTTCTTTAAATTCTAATTTAGTTTTTTTTTATTTCGCATAATTTCTATAACAGCGATAAGATTTCTTCTAATAGTTTATGAATTTGCTTTATTAATAATTTAAAACTTATTGTATGAAAAACAAAATTGTATTCAAATGTATTCCTTATCATCTTGTGTCTCCGAGTGATCATGAGATGCATCTGAACTGATCTTTCTTTTTGCCTGTTGTTTTCCAGACCCGGATACAGGCAAGGAACAAGATCTTCCTGGATATAGTTAATTATAATGGGATTAGATTCAATGAATAAAAGAAGTGGTAAATACGTAGACATACTTCAACTTCTTCTTGTGTTCGCCGGTTTAAGTTAAGCTGGTTCAACTTAGTTTTAGAAGTTCAACTACTCCTAGCTATTTATTTATTGTAATATATTTTACTAGACTGCACTATATTGTTGTGTAGTGCTGCTGTACTGTACTGCACTATATTGTATTGTACATACTGTTGTGTAGTGCTACTGTACTATACTGTACTGTACTGTACTGTATTGTACTGTACTGTACTGTACTGTACTGTACTGTACTGTACTGTACTGTACTGTACTTTACTGTACTGTACTGTACTGTACTGCATTGTACTGTACTTTACTGTACTGTATTGTACTGTACTGTACTGTACTGTACTGTACTATACTGTACTGTACAGTACTGTACTGTACTGTACTGTACTGTACTGTACTGTACTGTACTGTACTGTACTCGTGCCATACATATCTTTGTTTTGCCTCTGTCTTAGCTTGTCCTGCATTGTGACTGGAAATTTTCTTTTTCCAAGTTTATTAAAAAAAAAAATTACCAAGACGCTTCATTTTATCAGACATGAGTGGAACCTCTTTCACTTTTCCATTCAGCATTTCATCTCTAAAATAATCTTTTTAAAACTAAATTCAAGAAATTTTATATACTTTATACCTTATATACCTTATACGTTATATACTTTATAGGTTATATACTTTATAATCCCAATGTCGTTTTAACCTGAGGGTTTTAGCAACTAAACTGCTGTGCAAACTTATTCAAGGTTCAATTCTTTATTTTTTTTGGAAATCCACCAATGGATGATTTCGAATGTTTTCTTTTCTTTTTCAAGTTTTGACTAATTGTATTTAAAGTTTGAATTATCAAAGGTCGGCCAGGCCGGATGCAATAATAAAAGGATTAGAAAATTAAAGTTTGATGCTTGTATCTTATACATTATGTTTTTGTCTTTATCTATATATGTATATACAGATTTTGCTTGTGTGTCTGGTTGTTTGTTTGTCCTTTTGTATTCAATAAAACGGCTGAACCAATCGAGTCTAAATTTTTGTGACCTAACATTTATGGATTGTGTCCAAAAGCTTTTTATGTTTATTCTATTTTGAAAACGCGCAAAAAAATATTTTAAATCTGCAAACTTTTTATTATTGTTTTATATTGTAAAAAGAGTAGATGCTCACAGAAAGAGCCATTATTAAATGTTAAAAAAGCCCTCTACTAACATTTTACCTTCGTCTTTTAGATTCTAACTCCTGTTCTTTTTCTAAAGCATTTTGCTGTTTAATTCTGTTTGCTTCCTTAAGTTTTGCTGCTTTCCTGTTTTGGTCTAGATAAATTATAAAATAAAGAATTTAAAAATTAGTTTAAATTAAAAAACCAATATTGAAATATACAATAACTACGTCACATCACATATAGTTTATGAATTATACAATAATTTCAATTTGAGACAGCAGCGAAGCCTTTCAAATATTCTTTTAATCAGGTTTTTTTAATAAAATTAGGCCTAAACCGTCTAAAGGTGTTAAGAATTAAAAAATAAAATGTTAAAGGTATTGTAGGCATAATTTCCTATTAGATTGTCATGTCCGATTCACAAGGATATCCGTTAAACCTTTGATCCAAGATGAAAAGAGGTATTTTTTATTCTGTAAAACTGATTTGCGGATTAATGCAGCAGAGACAGTAGCGTCAATATCTTCCCCATTGTTACTCAGATAAAGGTTTACAGGGAACCTTTGTGAAACAAACATACTACTCTGTATGTGGAAGGCTGCTTTGAGGTCAATTGTTGGTGGGACGTTGTCACGTTATAAACAAGTTTTAAGATCAAAATATTATAAATTTATAAATAATAAATAAAAAATAAATTTGTAATTACCCATTTCTGTTCCTTCCGCAATCTTACACAACTGAGAACAGTTTTTAAAGAAAATTTGTTTGAATTTAATTTAATTTAATTTAATTTAGTTTTTCATTTAATTAGTTGAAAAGATGCCAATTTCAAATGTTGTAAATGTTGTTCATGATCAACAGTTGATTTAGTTTTCAATGACATTTTCATGATTTCACCGTTAAAAGATTAAAAAAAATCAAATTTTAACTTTTTCCTTCGTGAAAATTTCCTCCATTTCTTCTGGATCTAATAATAAAAAATGTAATAAATAGTTTTTTATGTTCGCTACTTTTAACAGAAAGTTATCTTAAATGTTATTTAATAGTTCCCACGAAGAACTTACAACCCCCCCCCCTCCCACTTCCCCACAGTGGGGTATTAAGCGGGGGGGGGGGGGGGTGACAATTATTGAGTTTACACCATTTAAACCTCTTATTCATGTCAAAAAAGGCTCGGTCGCTTAAGATTCTTTTTTGATAGATGTGTCTAAGTAGTAGTAATTTTACGTTAACCCTGTAAAGGCTGGGGGTCTGAATCTATTTATAGCATGGGTGGGGCGTCACACGCCCCCCCCCCTGAAAAAAGGTCTTAGAGAATAGGTGTAGGGTTGAATTGCACGTTCGTAATCCAACTTTTCAAGGCCAGCTCATTGAAAAATATAGACCGATAACTTTTATAGTTTGGAAACTAAGGAGGGTTGAAAAAAATGCTAAAAAAGGGTTAAACAATTGTAAAAAGTATTTTTTTTGTTTCAAATAAATATCAAAGTGTGAAACAATTTTTTACCCTTTGTTTAAAAAAAAATTCAAAAAATCCTTTAAATTTCTATTCATTAAAAGTCGAAAATTCACGGTGACAGTGTCAAAGATGAGAGTGCTAGGGCAAATAAACTAGAGGGGGCGTCAAATCCCGCCCCCCCCCCTCAGCCTGTTTAGGGTTAAAGTTTTACAATCCGGCGGAAAACTTGTCATTTCCGTGAAACCTCTTAAATTAGATATTTTATAAACAAATCAGAGACAAAACAAATTCTTGGGCGCACTTACGACGCCCCAAAATTTTTATTAATGGTCATTATAATCTATTTATCTATATCTATATTACCTTAAATTCCTTGTAATTTCTTGTATAAAAGCTTTCGAGAATATGTTGTAATTCATGGATAAACATATGAACGGGAAAAAGTAATAAATTACAATGTGATGTTTGTAAATGAAAAATTCAGCATATAAATTAATTTTGTCCATTCACACCATGAAACACAAAGCATATGCATTTTAAAAGGAATTTTGTGACAAAACCAGTTACCCCCCCCCTGACCCCCTAAAATACCACACTATAGATTCAAAAATCACCAATTTCTCCACTTCCATCCTTGTCGTACAGTTTAAAGGTCCAATGTAATTTATCAGCAACTAAAACAATAAGAACCTTGATATTGTCGTCTTTCTTATTGAAACTGCAGGGTGTCCCAATAAACATGGGAATTCAGTGACGAATTCGATATCGTCTTTTTGAATAATTCTTCAATTTAGTATAGTGATACCTACTGTTTCGTCTGCTATGTTCACATTTTGTTTATTTATGTTTTGACTGCATACAGAATTGTACTTAGTAAAACTTGAGAATTGCAGTATACAAACAAGGTAAACTTGTCCGTCTTCACTGCAAAGACATTATAGACACATCTTTAAAGCCATTTACCGAATTCGTCACTGAATTCCTATGTTTATTGGGACACCCTGTAGGTTTCAAACGTGTTCCAAGGAATTCGAGGGCGTTCTGGGCGTTTTATGGCGTTCCAGTGTGTTCCAGAGCGTTCCAGGGTGTTTCAGGGTGTTCCAGGGCGTTTCTGGGCGTGGGTCTCCAATATAAATGTGTGGTCTCCAATGAAAATATGGGGGTTTTACAATGAAAATATGGGGTTATCCAACGAAAATAGGGGATCTCCAATGAAAATTTGGTAGTTTCCAATGAAAATTTGGTAGTCTCCAATGAAAATATAGGGTTCTCCCACGAAAATGTGGGTCTCCAATATAAATGTGTGGTCTCCAATGAAAATATGGGGGTATCTTACGAAAATAGGGGATCTCCAATGAAAATTTGACGGTCTCCCATGAAATATTGGGGTCTTCTACGAGAATCTGGAGTCTCAAACAAGACGTCCATGAGGGTCTCCAATGAAAGGGGAATCTCCAATAGTAATGATGAGTTTTTCCCAGACTGTAAATTGTGGCGGAATTTTCAGTTTTCAATGATGGATATCCAAAAAAAATTCGCCATGGAATGCAGTTAGTTAAAACAGTTAGGATACAAACAAATAGACTAACAGGCATGCCAAATTTCACTAACCAATATCCATGCACACAATACATGCAGTACATGCAGTACATTTGAATATCCGAGGCGGGTCAATCTTTCCTGTCCAAGTTTGTACTGTACCTAGCTCTATGGACAGGACTAGCCGGTGCAACAAGGTTGACGCGGTTAGATTTTATGCTTCATATAGGTTGAATTTACTTTTACCAAAGGGGCAGATTTGCGTGACCCACAAGATATATATTTGTTTAATGTAAAAGCGAAAAAAACATTTTGAACATTCTAAAAATAAAGCTGGCTTTGAAAGAGAATTTAATTGCCCTATACACCATGTTTTAAGTCGAATTTTACACAAATCCCAATTACGGAATGGCCAAATACCAAAAGAAAACACAATCAGCAAACAAGAAAAAACAGAAAATGAAACAAAAACGCGCAAAAAAATTAAACGCCAAACGAAAAATGGAAAAGGAGGATAAAAAACAAACAATAAAAAATAGAAAAATTCAAACAAAACAATACACATACAATACACATACAAACAAAACACAAAATAAAAACAGAAAATAGAAAAGTAAACACACAAACACAAAGCGCCAGACTTAAGATGAAAAAGTATTATAACAAAAAACAACAAAAACCAAAACATAAAATAGAAACAAAAAAAAGCAAAAAACAATGCAATGCAATTGAAATTTAAACAAACAACAAAATTTTAAACAAACTGAGAAATACCAACTAAACCAAAACAAACAAGAATCAAATAGACAAATTCTAAACACATCTTTGCAAGTGCCCGGGGTAAAAGAATCCCAATCTAATTCCAGTAGTAATATAGTAGTCCTGTATCCTACTCCTATTATTAACATATCTTCACGGAGCCAGGCAATTATACTTACATTTGCTAGAAATTATCATTACAGTAATACAGCTAAGGGGAGTGGGAGGGAGGGGGGGGGAGTGTAAAGCGGCGTCGAAAAAAAATATCTAAAACGCACAATTTGACCTTTAAAACCACAGGTTACAAGCATTGAAATGAAACAAATTGGACCTAATGACAAATTGCTAAACCCATTTACAATATCTATTTATGCAGCTATTTTAACTTAAATTTAAGATTTTTAATCAGAAACGTGGTGAATTTAAACCGAAAACAAACAAAAAAGTAAAAATCACAACAAAAAATATAATTTCACAAATGATAACACAAGACAGTTGGATATGTAAATTTAATTAATTCAAGTTTTATTAAAATGTTCGATTTTTTATCAAAATCCGGGAAAAAAGGGAAACTGCTTTGCCGGTATAAAATGTTACTTATTTGCATCGGAATAAATAGTAAACTTATAAACCAAATACGGGATAAATATATATAAAATGTGGGATAAAAATTCTCTCAAAATTGAATAATTGCATTATCGCTTTTGCCGATAAATAATAATCCGTAAAAATGAATAGAATGTAGATATCTAACTTTTTTCAATTTTTTTTTTAAATAATGTTATAAAAATTAAAAATAATAATGAAAGTAGTATTATGATATATAGGTATTAAAACAATTGCCTAATTTTTTAAAATACTTTTTTATTTTAACAACTTTGTGAATTTGAATTCCAATCCATAATAATATATTGCAGTCTGGGACAGTTCAGTGTTAATTACAACCCTAAAATACTACAATCAGTTTAAATCCTAATTAGGGAAATGCTAATTAAGATGAATCCAACATGTAATTAAGATCATTAAACACGAGTTCAATGAGACAGTAGGACATTAATAACAAATAAAAATAAAATTTCTCATGAAAAACTTGAATTTGCTTTTAATTTGAAATAGAATCGTCTAATGGAGTATCTTAACCACAGAGTAGATATTGATAGAGGTTCAATGTAATGAGTACAACAGAAAAGCTGGGCAAAACTGTACAATTTTAGAAATATTGGGGTCGTTTGTGTACAGATTCTTAAAAACAAGTTATTTTTGCAGTGCTTCCTTTGTTTCTTATTTTTGTTTACATTTTACATCTAGCTAGATCCTAGATAATTTAGTATTCAGTAACTGAAAACATGTGTACTGTATGAAATTAAAAAGAAGCAACTCTCTAAGTATATTCAAAAATAGACTACTAAACTCTCTTTTTGAAAATTACATTACAATGTGTTATAAACCGAATTGATATTCATTTAAAATTAATTAGATATGTTTTAATATGCTTTGATATTTGTTAAATGTCAGAAAATTACTTAAAACTCTAGTTATTCTAATTAATGTATAAACTATTTTCCATTAGACAAAATCGTACCCTGATCTCTAATAGTTTTCCTTAAATCTATTTAATTGAAATGTATCCTACAGGGGAAGCAAGAATTGTACATAGATTAAAACAAAACTTCATCTTCAGCTTGGTTCACTGAAAGAGGAGTTTAACCCCTCGTGGGAATACAAGCCATGCACAACGATACCGGTTTTTTACTCGACCAGATGTGAGGACTGGACTACCATGGAAGATACCTCTCAAGAGAGCTTTCAGGGATCACAACTCCCCATTTTGCATATGGGGTGCAGTTATGGGTAAATTCCTTAATTCCCCTAACTGGGAAACAGTATAAAATGAAGGAACACAGGGAGAAATCCCCTATACCCTTCTTCCTACAAACCTCCTTATCTCTCTCCTACCTGCTCCACAACTCGATGTTAAAAGAACTATTTGGAAAGGCCTTATGTAAAAACAAGAAACAAGAAGCAAGAAGAAAAAATAAATTGAACAGAAAAAAGTGGAAGGGAAATCTCTTGACAGTAGAGATGGGTGCTTAAAGCAAGATAAACAAGAAAGAAGAAGAAAACTTTGAACAGGAAAAATTAGAAGGGGAATACACAGGATGGTAGACGTCCCATCCCCCCCTCTATGTCCTACTCTAGATAAAAAAAACTGGAAAATGTGGAAAATGCCCCCCTCACCCCTCTCCCCCTCCAAGAAAAGCTGGGAATGCAATAGCTGACTTGACACTGTATCATGACTGAAGCAAAATTTAAATATAAACAAGGGGAAGAGTAACCTTGTTCTCTCAATATATAGAATATAGATACAGGGCTTCAAAAAATAGTTCTACCTCTGCAATTTGGCTAGCTGCAGAAAACATCCAAAAAATTCATTTATTTTTATTTTTAAAATTAGCCATAGTGTGATTGAAGGATGGACAAGGAATGGAAATCAAGAAGAAAGGATTAAAAACAAGAAATATAGAAGTCTCAAAATGTTTACATCTGATATCATATTAAAATTTAAAAATATTGTAAAATTTAATTAAAATAAATTATTAAAGTTAAAAATTTAATTGAAATGTGTTGTTATTATTATTAAAATTAGATGGAAAAAAATAATCAAAACAGCCAAGAGCTATTTTCCACCTAATTGCTTTATACTTGTACTGTTAATATAATCATCAATTTGTAATTCTAAACTCGTCCTGTACGCAGATACATGTATTTAGCAATAAACTTGATCTTATCTTATCTTATCTAACCCCACGTTTTCGTGAAATGAGTCGGCTGAGTGTCTATTTTAATATCTAGTCTGTGATTCTAACTAACGAACTCAAAAAAAGGAAAAGTATCGAACAAAAGGGACTGTTCTTTCAATTTCAAGTGACTAGTAATTAAAGAGGTCATTGCAAGACCGACTAACAACGATTCTCTTTAGATTTTTTTGTGAACAGGGAAGAATGAGATATCCTAATTTTTCAGAAACCGACATGTTTTATAAGATAAAAAATTCCTCCTCAATCTGTTTATAAAAAAGAGGTTTAAGGTATCATTCTAAATCGGACATGTTGCTCTTTAAATGGAGGTTAACCTGAAATTACGTAAACAGTCCATTTAATTGATTAAAGCAAGTTTCCCTTTTCTTAGAAATTTTGATTTGTTAATAAATTGTTTTATTCTAATACAATTTTTATTCTAAAAGTAACAATTAAGTAAAGTGCCCAATCTTACCTTGCCTAGTTAACTTGCTATTTAGCTCTAATTAATTATTTTTCACTTAGCTATTTAGCTATCTATCTACCTAGCTATCTTTTTCGAAATTTTTTTATTTTATTTATCAATCTGACTAGCTTTTCAGATATATAGCTGTCTTTTTACCTATAGATATTTATCTCTTGCAGGCTATATAAGTAATTATAAAACTAGCTTTTTACATTTTACTATCTAGATATTTAGTTATCTAGCTTTCTATTTTACTAACTAGCCATTTAGCTACTTATGTATACCTTGCTATTTCGCTATCCTGCTATTTTGCTATCTAGCTATAAATTTATATAACTATTTATACCTTGCTATTTAGCTATCCTAGATATACTTCTTTCGGTTCACCTATCTATATATTTAGATGTTTATTTGCATAGCTAACTAAGTAGCAAACTATGTAACTTCTTATTTAGCTTCTTAGCTATAATTCTTCTTGCTTTTTTATTTAGCTGTCCAGCCATCTCTTCTTGCTATTTTATTTAGCTGTCCAGCTATCTCTTCTTCCTATTTTATTAAGCTGTCCAGCTATCTCTTCTTGCTATTTTATTTAGCTGTCCTGCTATCTCTTCTTGCTATTTTATTTAGCTGTCCAGCTATCTCTTCTTGCTATTTTATTAAGCTGTCCAGCTATCTCTTCTTGCTATTTCATTTAGCTGTCCAGCTATCTCTTCTTGCTATTTTACTTAGCTGTCCAGCTATCTCTTCTTGCTATTTTATTAAGCTGTCCAGCTATCTCTTCTTGCTATTTTATTAAGCTGTCCAGCTATCTCTTCTTGCTTGTTTATTTAGCTGTCCAGCTATCTCTTCTTGCTATTTTATTTAGCTGTCCAGATATCTCTTCTTGCTATTTTATTTAGCTGTCTAACTATCTCTTCTTGCTATTTTATTTAGCTGTCCAGCTATCTCTTCTTGCTATTTTATTAAGCTGTCCAGCTATCTCTTTTTATCTATCTATTTCATAATCTAACTATAATATTTACCTGTACCCTGCATAGACATTGAAAAAGCCATTAGAAGCTCATTAGGAACTACTTTCCCCGTCCCTCCAGTATCAAAAACTAAATTTGTATTTAATCATTCTTTTATGTCTTTTCAATCTTAGAATGAAATATTTAAAACTTTTTACATCGTGCTCTCAATAAACAAGAAAAAAGTTTTTGAATTTTCTCTGTTTCAATTTGTGGATTTTTGAAGATAATAAATATCAACATTTTTTTCCTAGCAAAGGAATTGAGTTTTTGTCACAAGCTCTAATTTTTTAACCTTTATATCTTTGCAACACAATGTCCTAAACCTTTGATATTGCAAACTATGAAATCTGTTAGATAAAATATTCTAAGTTTGAAATATCAGATTGCAAAGAAAAAGAGATTAAAAAATTTGAGTTTGTGGCAAAAACTCAATTACTGTGTCAACATGACTGTCAATAAATAATTTTAATACAAACAGACAGACACCCAGTCGATACAAGCGAAGCATATAAAAAGATAAAATTTTAAAATAAGATTAACAAGATGGTGATCGTAACTTTAGAATGGTGGATATGAGGATCATTGCTTGATCTCCTCTTGTTATTAATCTCCAGATTAGATATGACTTGTTCTCCTCTTGTTATTAATCTCCAGATTAATTAACAGATCGGGATTAAGGATTCTAAAGTTAACAAATTTAATGTTTACCTTTAAATATATTTGTAATCACGACATCGGCGTCACATCTAAACAAAAAGTCAAATTCTGAAAAATGAAGTTTTCTTCTCATGTCAAAAAGACACAAGAGTCATTAAAATACAGGGTGTCACACGAAACATGACAGTTGGTGAATATCTTAAAATTTCTTCATCCATTATTTGTTTAATTGTTTAATACTAAGGAGAATAATGATAAACATTATATGGTAGTTTTATTATAGTAAAATCGATCGGAGATCAAGATATATTGGAGTAAAAGATTTTTATACCAAATTAAGCTGCAACAAGTCTTCAAATCTTATCCAGTATTTGGAAGACGACATTCCAAACTATTCATCAACTGTCATGTTTCGTGGGACACCCTGTATCTTAAATAGTTATCTTTTTAAAATTATCTTTTTAATGAATTTTAAAGCAATAATGCCGGATTCCAACCATTTCTCTATACCCCGTTAATGGATTGTTAATAAGGAAGATATCAGCATTTTTCTTTCTCAATTTCCTGTTTTGTCTCTGCTACATAAATGCGTAAGTCAATGGTTTAAAGGGCACTGTTGTGAATCAGGCATGTCACGTTTTAAATGTAATTGTTTTGATTGTTGCAACATGTTACTTTCTTACAATTATTTAAAAAATATTAAAGTTTCACACTTGGGGTTTTTGGGGTCCTATGATCCCCCCCCCCCCTCTTCCCCCAAGGCGGGGAGGGTCCCTGGGCCCTAAGAAGCCTGAAATGGGATGAATTGAAATACTGTAATAGTATTAAAATAATTTTGTATACAAGTTGTAATTATCTTTAAAAAACCTTTAAAATCGAAAAAAATGCTAAAAAAACTTACCTTGGAAAAATTGTTCTAATTAGTTCAGTCATTTGTCCTCTAAGCAAAATAAACTTATTAAATGAAACTATTTGAATAATTTGAAACTATATCTGTAAAACAATATATTAAATATATATTTACTGTGTCCCATTTCAGAGGACAATTGAGAGACCACCTAAACTTTGCCTTCAATCTTTGCTAGCCATCTCACCCTGGACTAACCAGGGTGCTTTGCTAGCCATCTCACCCTGGACTAACCAGGGTGCTTTGCTAGTCATCTCACTCTGGACTAACCAGGGTGCTTTGCTAGTCATTTCAACCTGGACTAACCAGGGTGCTTTGCTAGCCATCTCACCCTGGGCTAACCAGGGCGCTTTGCTAGTCATCTCACCATGGACTAACCAGGGAGCTTTGCTAGCCATCTAACCATGGGCTAACCAGGGAGCTTTGCTAGCCATCTCACTCTGGACTTACCAGGGTGCTTTTCTAGCCATCTCACTCTGGACTAACCAGGGCGCTTTGCTAGCCATCTCACCCTGGACTAACCAGGGTGCTTTGCTAGCCATCTCACTCTGGACTAACCAGGGTGCTTTGCTAGCCATCTCACCCTGGACTAACCAGGGTGCTTTGCTAGCCATCTCACCCTGGACTAACCAGGGTGCTTTGCTAGCCATCTCACCCTGGGCTGACCAGGGCGCTTTGCTAGCCATCTCACCCTGGACTAACCAGGGCGAGATACGTTCGGTTTCTTCTATTTGAATTTAATCACTAAATAGGACGTGAAAATCTATTTTTGTTTTAATGATATCCTTGGAAACTTTTAGTACTGTATCTCAGATTTCAAAAAACACAGTTGAAAGAATTGGTTTAAGATTGAATGCTGCAAACTATTTTAATGATCAAAGACGATCATCAGGTCGTTTTTCAACAGTCATGTTGTGTGGGGATGAACACACTGTTCAACTAGTTGTATTTCCTAAAAATATTATAACTAGCTTGTTAAGACAAAAGCTTGTTTGAATGTCGTCATTTATTGGTACATTAGTATACAGTTGTTTATTTCGATTGTTAAAATGTTCAATGTTGTATGGAAGTTTTTGTTTTGATCGCATCTTTATCAATAAGTTTCAAGCTGTAAGATCTAAAGATTGTATCTTATTGACATTTAGTGTTAGCAAACTGCACTAATTTAACGTGTTTATACTCCCCAGTATGTTATAAGTTTGATTTCAACTAATTATTAGCTAATTGCTGCCTAAAGGGAGTATTCACGTAATTTAAAGTTCATATTTTTATTCAACTACCAAGAACGAGATAATACAAATAAAAAATCACAATTTAAGTGGTTGGCCCATTATAAACGAATGAGAATTGTAAATAAATACATGGGTATACACTGTACAGTGTACATTATAAACATAATAATGATGATAAATGAGGAAGAAGGTAAGGAGGTGGTGAAGAAGTATAAGGGAAAGGAAGGGTACTCAGTGGAAGGGTTGGAACAAAGGGTAACATATGTTTTTAAAATCATGTTTTTGAACTACAGGGTGAAGAAGATAGTAAAGACTAAGATTATCCACATGATTCACAGTTTTTTATTACTATTATTGTTATTATTAATATTATTATTATTTTCATTATTACACTTTTTATATAAAGTGTGCATGTAAGATTTACAATGGTACCCTTTTAATCTTTGCTTGATCAAATATGATAAAGATTTCCTTGTTTAAAGAAAATTTTTGAATTTTGGGTTTTCTTAATGATATTTTTAACCCAAAATGCGCAGACTAATGATTAAAGGGAACCATTGTGGATTCTTTAAACTACGTCTGCATCCAGTCATGTAACTAATCAACCTAATTACGGTTTTTGGGATTTTGGTCGTCAATTAGATTTCAAACTTCGATATAAAATAATAACAACTACGACTTTAATCCTATAACGATCGGGCTATTTATGTCTAAAATAGATTTGAGGGGGGGGGGGTGTTCCCCTTTTTCAAGGCCTGCCTATCAAAAAAAATCAAACCTCTAACTTTAATGGTTACGAGACAATTAACGGAGGATTTAAGAAAAGTTCAAAAAGTATGTCAGCAAAATGTTCAAAAATAATAATTTTTTTTTTCTTTGTGGGGGGGGGGTCGAAAACACCTCTCCCGCTCTTGGAAAAAAAAGTTTTCAGAAAAAAGTCCTAATATTTAATTCGCACTAAAAAAAGTCCTGTGGCAAAAAAGTCCTTTTATTAAAAAATCTCCGGAAATAAAGTCCTACCAATTGGAGACTTTATTTCCAGAAATATTTTTCTGGCTCCAGTAAGAATTCATACAAAAACGTCTCCGGAAAAGAAGTCCTATTAAAGTAGAAAATGCATGGGAACAAAGGGTTGTTTATAACCATGCAAAAAAAGGGGCAATTAATATTAAAAACACCAGGATGGCTATATTCAAAGTACAGATGCATAAAAAAGTCTTTTTTAATGAAAACGTCTAAGACTTGACCACATTTTTTTCTTCGGATATATTTTCTTCAGGACTTTATTTCCTGTGATCTTATTTCCTGAAACTTTATTACCCGCTCCCATATTAATTTAGGAAAAAAAGTCCCAGGAATTAAAAACACTGGACTTTATGTCCAGTGACATTTTTTCCAAGGACTTGAAAAAATTCGGACTTTTTTCCAAAATTTAACAGGTTTTTTTCCAGAAACTTTTTTTCCCAGGACTTTCTTTCATAGATTTATGTGTGAAGACTTAAAATAACAGTTTTATTTTAAATTTTAAAAGTTCGTTATTTTAAAATTTCTTATAAATTTGTTTTCCTGTTTATCTGTCCTTCAGGGAAATCCATTTTAAAACTAAAAATAAAAAAATATTTAATTTTGAAAATTTCAAATCCTTCTTTTCAACAAGTTTTACTTAAATTCATAATAGAGCTTAGTGATTAATAAGTTTTCCTCTGAATTTGGATTTAAACTAAAAAGGTTTTTCAAAATAATTTTCAATTCACTTAAAAATGATTTGTTTTACTTTTTCAAAGTAAAAGTAAAAAAAAAAAATTTGAAATCAACTTAAAAAAATTTTATTTCTTTACAAAAGAAATTAAATTTTTTTTATTTTAAACCATTTTTAAATTCTAATAATTTTTTAAATTATATTTTTCTATTGATTTTTTTATTCCTGTTCCAAAGTGTCATAATCTCCATCTCGGAAAACTGGTGACTCTGAAAAAAAAGGAAAACTTTGTTGTAAAGGCGTATGTTGTTAAAAAATGTATGGACAAATTCTAAAACAATATTTATTTCTGGCCGCAATTGAAATTAGGAATTAAAAGTTAGTCTTTCAAGATGTCTCCAGGAAAGAAAACCCATTACCTTCCTTATTCCATAATATACCACTTTAACTATAATGACGCAAACCTATGAAATTTCAGACTGCTGATCTAGGTTCCAGGAATATACCTAATACCATGAACCACTTAGGACTTAGTTTACAAATAAAGAGCACTGAGCCCGAAACTTAAGACAGGGTATCGTTGAGAAAACCAGTTTTGAAACTCGGGTTTCGCGAATGGGGCTTGGCAATTTTTTGTTTTGAAACATTATTTTATTTAGTTTTTTCATATTCTCCATTTTTTTCTTCTCTTAAATCAAAATCTGCACAAATGTTAAGACCCCAAAAAGGAAACTCGGTAGTTTCATTCAACGATACTCTTTTAAATTTTGGGCTCTTCAGTTTATGGACAACATGTCAACTCTTCAGTTTATGGACAACATGTCAACTCTTCAGTTTATGGACAACATGTCAACTCTTCAGTTTATGGACAACATGTCAACTCTTCAGTTTATGGACAACATGTCAACTCTTCAGTTTATGGACAACATGTCAACTCTTCAGTTTATGGACAACATGTCAACTCTTCAGTTTATGGACAACATGTCAACTCTTCAGTTTATGGACAACATGTCAACTCTTCAGTTTATGGACAACATGTCAACTCTGTCAACAGTAAACTAAGAACTCTAAGGCTTAACTTTGTTTACATTCGCTTCCCAGAAACTGCAGTACACTTTTGTTTTTTTACTTAAATGTCAGATCATAACTCAGGAACCCCTTGACAGATTTTTCTCAAATTTTAATTAAGAAATGCGTTATAACCACGGGAATATTCTCGGCATTGTTTAAAGTTAAAGTCGGGCTAATATTGGGCCTTTGTCTGGTCGGGCAAATATTGGGGATAATTGTCTGGTTGGGCAAATATTGGGCCTTTGTCTGGTCAGACAAATATTGGGGCTAATTGTCTTGTCGGGCAAATATTGGGGCTAATTGTCTGGTTGGGCAAATATTGGGGCTAATTGTCTGGTCGGGCAAATATTGGGGCTAATTGTCAGGTCGGGCAAATATTGGGGCTAATTGTCTGATCGGGAAAATATTGGGGCTAATTGTCTGGTTGGGCAAATATTGGGCCTTTGTCTGGTCGGGCAAATATTGGGGCTAATTGTCTGGTTGGGCAAGTATTGGGGCTAATTGTCTGGTTGGGCAAATATTGGGTCTAATTGTCTGGTTGGGCAAATGTTGGGGCTAATTGTCTGGTTGGGCAAATATTGGGGCTAATTGTCTGGTCGGGCAAATATTGGGGCTAATTGTCTGGTCGGGCAAATATTGGGCCTTTGTCTGGTCAGGCAAATATTGTGGCTAATTGTCTGGTTAGGGAAATATTGGGGCTAATTGTCTGGTCGGGCAAATATTGGGGCTAATTGTCTGGTCGGGCAAATATTGGGCCTTTGTCGTGTCGGGAAAATATTTGGCCTTTGTCTGGTCAGGCAAATATTGGGGCTAATTGTCTGGTCGGGCAAATACTGGGCCTTTGTCTGGTTGGGAAAATATTGGGCCTTTGTCTGGTCAGGCAAATATTGGGGCTAATTGTCTGGTCGGGCAAATATTGGGGCTAATTGTCTGGTCGGGCAAACATTGGACTTTTGTCTGGTTGGGCAAAAATTGGGCTTTTGTCGTGTCGGGCAAATATTTGGCCTTTGTCTGGTCAGGCAAATATTGGGGATAATTGTCTGGTTGGGCAAATACTGGGCCTTTGTCTGGTTGGGCAAATATTGGGCCTTTGTCTGGTCAGGCAAATATTGTGGCTAATTGTCTGGTTGGGCAAATATTGGGGCTAATTGTCTGGTTGGGCAAATACTGGGCCTTTGTCTGGTTGGGCAAATATTGGGGCTAATTGTCTGGTTGGGCAAATACTTGGCCTTTGTCTGGTCAGGCAAATATTGGGGCTAATTGTCTGGTCGGGCAAATACTGGGCCTTTGTCTGGTTGGGCAAATATTGGGCCTTTGTCTGGTCAGGCAAATATTGTGGCTAATTGTCTAGTCGGGCAAATATTGGGGCTAATTGTCTGGTTGGGCAAATATTGGGACCTTGTCTGGTTGGAAAAATATTGGGACCTTGTCTGGTTGGGAAAATATTGGGCCTTTGTCTGGTCAGGCAAATATTTTGGCTAATTGTCTGGTTGGGCAAATATTGTGGCTAATTGTTTGGTCGGGCAAATATTGGGGCTAATTGTCTGGTCGGGCAAATATTGGGCTTTTGTCTGGTTGGACAAATATTGGACTTTTGTTGTGTCGGGCTAATATTTGGCCTTTGTCTGGTCAGACAAATATTTGGGCTAATTGTCTGGTTTGGCAAATACTGGGCCTTTGTCTGGTTGGGCAAATATTGGGCCTTTGTCTGGTCAGGCAAATATTGGGGCTAATTGTCTGGTTGGGCAAATATTGGGCATTTGTTTGGTCGAGCAAATATTGGGCCTTTGTCTGGTCAGGCAAATATTGGGGCTAATTGTCTGGTTGGGCAAATATTGGGGCTAATTGTCTGGTTGGGCAAATATTGGGCTAATTGTCTGGTTGGGTAAATATTGGGACCTTGTCTGGTTGGGCAAATATTGGGCCTTTGTCTGGTCAGGCAAATATTGTGGCTAATTGTCTGGTTGGGCAAATATTGTGGCTAATTGTCTGGTCAGGCAAATATTGGGGCTAATTGTCTGGTCGGGCAAATATTGGGGCTAATTGTCTGGTCGGGCAAATATTGGGCCTTTGTCTGGTTGGGCAAATATTGGGCCTTTGCCATGTCAGGCAAATATTTGGCCTTTGTCTGGTCAGGCAAATATTGGGGCTAATTGTCTGGTCGGGCAAATATTGGGCCTTTGTCTGGTTGGGCAATTATTGAGGTTAATTGTCTGGTCGGGAAATATTAGGGCTTTGTCTGGTCGGGCAAAAACGATAAAGATATCCTTGTCATTCTAGAAATTTGCGATTTTGCTTTTTTCTATCAAAATTACTTTTGAAATTTTTGCGGCAAAAACAGATAAAGAAACAGACAGAATTTCACACATTTCTGGATAGAAAGACGAAGATGGTTTAATTAAAATAATGCAGAAATTCTTAACATAAAAAAATGTTTGATAAAAAAATTCCTTACCCCTTTCCGTTTGACTTGAACCTCATCCTCTTCCGCTATACTTGCAGTAGAGGTTTTTCTTTTCTTTTTAGAGTTTTTCTCAGCTGCATTCTTTATAGAGATCGAGGAGATAAAATCTCTACAAAAAAGGTGTTTTTAATAAATTTTGGAAAAGAGTGATTTTACAATTTAAGGATGTGTTTTTACTAAATTAAAGATTTGTTTTTACAAATTTATGGATGTGTTTTTACTAAATTAAAGATGTGTTTTTACAAATTGAAGGATGTGTTTTTACTTAATAAAAGATATGTTTGAACTAATTTAAGGATGTGTTTTTAAAAAATCAAAGGTGTGTTTTTACTAAATTAAAGATGTGTTTTTACTAATTTAAGGATGTGTTTTTACTAAATCAAAGGTGTGTTTTACTTAATTAAATATGTGTTTTTACTTAATTAAAGGGACCGTTCACTTATTTGGGTAATTTCAGGGTAAACTAAACAGCCTATTCGCTGTTGATTGGTAATCGTCTTACTTTTCAAAGACAACTGTGTCCGGAGAAAAAAGCCGATTTTTCGTTCAGAATTTGAGCGCAAAGGGACGGTCCTTCTCTATATATAAAATATGTATTTTTTTACTACTAAGTCAGGGATATATATGTTACTACTAAAAAATGGAAAAATACGTGTGTTTTACTACTAAGTTAAGGATATATGTGTTCCTTCAAGAAATTGGAAACATCTGTGTTTTTTTTCTAAATTATGGAAAAATATCAAAATATGTATTTTTTACTAAACCAAGATTGTGTTTTTATTAGATTATGTGTTTTTAATTTGTAATGGGTAAGTATATCTAAAGTATGTTTTTACTAAATTATAGAATTTATGTGTTTTATATTTAATCTAAATTCCAACAATCCAAATTTAACAATTGGTCTTGCAATCATGGTTAAAATATATCAACAATCCTTTTAATCATATTCAGAATATGTTAATTAATTTAATTAATTAATTAATTTAATTTAGTTAATAAACTTAATTTAGTTAATTAATTTAATTTAGTTAATTAATTTAATTTAGTTAATTAATTTAATTAGTTAATTAATTTATTTTAGTTAGCTAATTCAATTTAGTTAATTTAATTTAATTAAGTTAATTAATTTAATTTATTTAATTTAGTTAATTTAGTTAATGAATTTAATTATTCTAACTTCAAATAATCAGGAATTTCGTCTGACTGAGTTCGTTCCTTTTCTTTCTTCTTTTTTTTCTTTTCTCTTCTTCCTATTTTTATATTCTATAATCATTTCCATCATTAAACATTTCTAAAAAATTACATTTCATCTGAAAATAGGCTTTTTCAAGAAAAAAAACATTATTTTACATTCATTTCTGTTAAAGCAATAATTAGGTATTTAAGGGACTATCAGCTTAATTTTAACCGTCACTCTGGGCCGTAGTAAATGTTAACCGTCACTCTGGGCCGTAGTAAATTTTAACCGTCACTCTGGGCCGTAGTTAATTTTAACCGTCACTCTGGGCCGTAGTTAATTTGAATTTGAACAGGACCTGCCCAGTTTGTACCGGCCTGCCAGATAACAGTGTGTACTGACCCGATCCTATGGATGACCATATTCTGTACAGTACGTCGCCTTAACCAGGCTAACATACGACAGGAGTCAATTTTCTTGGCATAGTCCCGTGAGAGGGCTAACTATGACAACTCCCATGGCGTGTTCAGACTTTTTACAGTATCCGGCCTAATCCTGGGCCTATTTGACCGACCCCACTGGCTTAGTCCACCGAGGCGCCTTTCATTACAAGAAGGGCATATCTGATTCACAACAGTACACTTTATACCTTTATCTTGGGAAAAAGTACAAACATATCCTAGTTGTTTTATCTAAAAATTGATAATTTCCATTTTTTGGTTGTCTATATACAGGGTGTCCCAAAAAAAATGGGAATTCAGTGACGAATTCGATATCGTCTTTGTTATGAATTAGCATTGTAAAACCAAATTTCAAAAGCCATAATATTATTATGTCTGCTAGAGTTTATTTTATGAAAAGGGTAAAAGACTACAAAGATGTGTCTATAATGTACAACCGGTTGCAGTCAAAACATAAACAAACAAAATGTAAACATAGCAGACGAAACTCTTACAGATTACAGATTACAGCTTTCTCAGTAGGTATCACTATACTAAATCTAAGAATTATTTGAAAAGACGATATCGAATTCGTCACTGAATTCCCATGTTTTTTGGGACACTCTGTATTAACGTTTTTCAACTTACCCTCTATTACAAAAATGGCATATCTGATTCACAACAGTGCACTTTGTACCTTTATCTTGGCAAAAAGTATGAGAATATACAGTTGTCTAAAATTTGATAATTTTTAAAAATGATTTCTCTATCAATAGTGATTTTGCAGACTTTTGCGTCACAGACATTGCAGAAAAGGAATAAGAGGAATTGGGTCTGTGATGCCATTAACTTAATTTTTAAATTCCTATATTTTTGCTACCTCATGGTGACGACCTTTAATGTTTAAACTTAGATAATGTGATCTGACAGGATTCAAATTTAAAGGTATAAGAAACTGGATTGCAAAGATAAAGAGATTGAAACAGTTTATACAGAGACTCAATTCTTGAACTGAATTTGAATATAGAAAAAAACGACAATATCTTTTCCATTGCTGCTCGGATTAAGATTGTAAGGGCACAGGACACATTGTGCACGTTTTATTTCAACTCGCGCTCCGATATGTAACATGTAAATGTTTTGTTGGAATTGCAGATTTGTCAATATTTGAATATATAATGTTGTTCTTTAAATTCATTCAAGCTAACTACAAAAAAAGAGGACTCTATTCTCAGTATGTACTGTAACTCGTATTAACTCCATAATCCAAAATACTTGAAAAAGGATTTTTTTCTCCAATGAAACAAATATTAATATGAATTTTGGAAAAAAAAGAAAAATTAAAGAATTTTCTAAACTAAAATACAAAGAATTACCTCGTTATCATTGTACGTACAACCTTTTTTGTAAAAATAATAAAAACAATTTTGTATCTTTAAAATAATCTCGATACGGAGATAATAAATATCTAGATTTTAAAAAGATTGCATTGTAAGTCATGAAACTCAGTAATCGTGTTGCAGAGGGTCCTCTTAAAATGCTGTCTTCATTTCATTTAATCATGTTGATAATAAATGTTTTGTGATCACAAGATATATATGATACCAATTTTGAATATTTTTATAATTTCTATTCTTACGAACTCAGTCTATAATCATAAGTATAAGATAAGAAAAGAATAAAACTAAAAAAATTTAGAAAAATATTTATTTTACTATGTAACACAGATTAAACCCTATTTGCATTTTATTCTGTGTGTCCTCTTAAGCCGCCTGACCAGACATGGTTGTTTTGATTTATTACAATATAATTTAAACAGGTTAACAACCTTAGTTCAATATAGTTTTAAAAAGAATTGCTGAACATTTATTTCTGAGAAGTCTCGTATTTAATTACACTTTTTGATGTTTCTGAAATCAAAACTTTCCTGTGTCCTTTCTTCCTCCTGAGTCCCTGGAGACATGTCCGTTCTTGTTGCAGTTAAAACAGATAACTGTCTGTTTATGTTTAGCCCCTACATCATTCTTCTTAGCAGTGGTGTTCTTTCTTGCCATTGAAAGATCCTGTGCTCCATATTTGCTTCCGTTCAGTCCTGCCATGTTGGGATTTGGGTTTATTGGGTCCTTGTTATGTCTTTTAAAGACAAAAAGAAGCTCTTCCAGGTTTGCTTTAATCTCATCTTCATGCTTGATTGGAGCATAATTTAATCTGGCAGTTCAGTCTAAGTTCCGTGTTGTATACTCCATCGAGAACGTCAAGCTTAAAGCGTTCCAGGCTGCGTTCTGTAGCAGGGAACGCTCTGAGAAACAATGTCAGCTTTGAGTAGTAATAAGCTATAACGTGTTCGTTTGGAGACTGTATCCTGTCTCTGTACTGGTCTCTGAAACAGCACTTGTCGTACTCCGCCACAAAAGAATCTACAACGTAAATAAAATACTCCGAAGCATTTAATTTCTTGAAAGCTGGTCCATCTATTCTTAACTAGTGAACTTCATTGTAATTACTCATATCAGGTTTGAGACAGCAGCACCAAAGCATTTCTTTCAATTGTAAAAGGTGTGTACTGCACTGCATTACGAAAAGTGTGTACTGCACTGCATTACGAAAAGTGTGTACTGCACTGCATTACAAAAAGTGTGTACTGCTCTGCATTATACAAAGTGTGTATAACACTACACAAAGAGTGTACTACACTAAAAAAATTGTGTACTGCAGTTCACAATTTTAGTATTACATTTTAAAAGTGTGTACTGCAGTTTACAATGTTTGTACTGAACTACACAATTTGTGTACTGCACTACACAAAGAGTTTATAAAAGTTTTCGTACTGCATTGTAAAACGTGTGTACTTAAGTTTACAATGTTTTTATTTCTCTATGTTGAGTCTATAACTGTGTGTTAATATTTTTACTGCAGTGTTTATTATAAGCACAAATAAAAACTAAGTATAAATAATCCTTTCAAATATGTTTCTAACTTTCTAACTTTCTAACTATCTATATATCAATCTATCTTCTATCTATCTATCTCCTTGTCAGTATAATCAACCATCTCTATGTAGCTTAATATTAGTTACGTGATGTTTATATAGATAATAATGACATGTTTTTTACTACTTTTTTAAACCGGAATTAAAATTGTTTTAAATGAAAACTTCTAAATGAACAAAATGTTATAGAAATAGAATCAATTTATGCGAAGAATAATGATTCCTTTACTGTTTACCGCAATATTCCCTAAAATTAATTAATCCTATCCAGAAGTACATTGTACTCAATTCTTCATACCTACAACCAACATAGCTTTATACTGCTATTAAAGGCTGGGAGGGGGGGGGGGGGTCTTAAAATATGCACCTTAACTAGGTTTTATAGCTATCTCGATTTTCAAGTCATCATTTTTCATCGTGCTCAGCACTAGTAAAAATGTTCGCAAATTTGTTTAAATTAATGGATTTTAAAACATTATATATGGACTCTATGGACAGGATTTTAACGCAAAACTGGTTCAAATTTGACAATCCTAAAGCCTTCGAGAATCCAGAGTCACAAAATCGGGCCCCTTGGTTTAGCTGTTTGGACTTTTATGGGACACAAGAAGACAGACACCCTAGATAAATTAGAATAGATTGTTCATGCAGACTGTAAAGCTGAAAATTGTACAATTGTACAACCCCTTGTCATCATGAACTTGTCATTTGAAGAGGTCATTGAATACGTTTTAATTCTCGGGGTCAATCTGTAGAGTATTTTTTTACTCATTTATTTAAAGAAGTTTAATAAAAACTAGGCCTCACCCATTAACTATTTTAGCTTTTAACCCTAAACAGGCTTGGCCGGCCTTATAGTTTTTTTTTGTCCTAGCACTCTCATTTTTGTCACTATTACCGTGAAATTTTGTGACTTTTAATGAATAGTTAATCTAAAGAATTTTTCTGTCAATTTTTTTAATGCATAGGGTAGGGTACAGGGCGGTAAAAAGTCCGGTCTGTGTAAAAACAATCTAAAATGGCCCTTAACTTTTTTGTGACTAAAGCTACAGATCTAAAAATTATATTTTTAAAAATTCCTTAAAAAATGGATTTAGAAATATGTGTCACAATTGGATATCCGTTTAAATAAATTACAATTTCACCTTTTTTGGGCTTTTTTTCAACCTTCCCTAGAGCCCAAACTATTAGAATTATCTGTCTAATTTTTTTTCAATGAGCTGGCGTTGATCCGTGAAATTTTGTGACTTTTAATGAATAGTTAATCTGAAGGATTTTTCTGTCAATTTTTTTTAATGCATAGGGTACAGGGCGGTAAAAAGTCCGGTCTGTGTAAAAAAAATCTAAAATGGCCCTTAACTTTTTTGTGACTAAAGCTACAGATCTATAAATTATATTTTTAAAAATTCCTTTAAAAATGGATTTAGACAAATGTGTCATAATTGGATATCTGTTTAAACAAATTACAATTTTACCTTTTTTTGGGCTTTTTTTTCAACCTTCCCTAGAGCCCAAACTATTAGAATTATCTGTCTAATTTTTTTTCAATGAGCTGGCGTTGAAAAATTGGTCTATGATTATGCATTTTAATTCTATACCTATTCTCTAAGGCCTTTTTTTAATGGGAGGGGCGTGGGTCGCTCCCCCCCCCAGGCTATTCATAGATTCAGACCCCCCAGCCTTTATGGTTGACTGTCGCCCTGAAATTTGCCATTAAAAATCGTTAAAAATTTTTTGTTTAAATTGTTTAAATTTTCAAAAGTAATAAATGTCGACTTTTTTCATGACCCTTTTAAAATTAAAATATCCAAAACAGATTCTAACAGTGAAAGTTTCTCAAGTCCAAACACACAAAAGTATACAAGACAAATGTGTAAATGAAAGTAAAGTTTAAAAAATCTCGTTTATTAATGAGCCAACAAAATTGAAAAAAAATAGGAATGCATAATTATCAAAAAGTAAATCTTATATTCATAGGTTGGGAACTTTGTCTCAGTTGTAAAAAGATTAAGTAACATTTTGCAGCAGCCAATCGATTTCTCTATTGCATTCAAGACAAGTTGAAGAGAGATCCTGAAATAAAACAAAATTAGGTTAGCTGCAGCGCTTGGCCCAGGAATTGTATTAACCTAACCTAACCCTAAGATAATTTAAAAAATAATAATAATTTTGCTGAAAAAAAGGTGGTCATGGACAAAATTGATAGGGGGGGGGTGGGAGGGGGAGGGGGAGAGGTTGGGTCCAAAAATTGTATACTAGGACAGAATCAACTTAGTTAATTTAATAAAATAAAATAAAATGGTAATCATACCGAGATTTTCACTGTCCACATGTTGATTGTTGACACATAGAATTCACCAAAGTATTGCTATCATCCCAAGAGATTTAATAGTTTGAAAAGTCTTCCAACTTTAATGTGTTCTTTGTGTGTAAGGGGTGTCTGATTGTCATCATTATCACTCACATATCGGTAGCAAGAGTAGCAAGCAGCAACTAATCGTCGTTCTAATCCTTTGAAATTCAACTTTTAACTAATATGTCTGCAATATTTGTAAACAAACCCCCATAAATTTGTACATAGTACAAATATACTTGCCGCAAACCTTTATATCCAATGTACTGTATGTCAGTAGCTAGTCCATAACTAAATTGCCATTTTCAATTTCAACTGTTACCCTCCGGTATAGTGAAGACGACATGAACAATCTATTCTAATTTATCTAGGACAGACACCCAAGCATAATAATAATACAAATATGTATATGATAGGGTGTATTATAAAAATTAGTCAAGAAAGGATTTGAGTCTTTGCCACAAACTCTGAATTTCTAATCCTTATATCTTTACAACCCAATGTTGTGAATCTGAGATATTTCAACCAATGTTTCTGTAAGATCAAATGATCTAAATTTGAAATATCAAAGGTTTACATAATCAATTCGCAAAGATATAGGGATTTGAAAATTTTAGTCTGTGGCAAAGAATCAATTCCTTTTATCGGGTTTTTGTGAAGTCTGTTTTTTTTTTGACAAGATAGCATTATAGCACCTGTTGACAATTTAGCATTATAACACCTGTTGACAATTCAGCATTATAGCACCTGTTGACAATTCAGCATTATAGCACCTGTTAACAATTCAGGATTATAGCAGCTATTGACAATTCAGCATTGTAGCACCTGTAGACAATTCAGGATTATAGCAGCTATTGACAATTCAACATTATAGCACCTGTAGACAATTCAGGATTATAGCACCTGTTGACAATTCAGCATTATAGCACCGGTTGACAATTCAGCATTATAGCGCCTGTTGACAATTCAGCATTATAGCTGATTTGTACACTTTGAACTCCCTTTCAGGCTGAAAGGGACTGAAAAAATTCATACCGAGAGATTCTCTAAATTCCTCTCTAATATATATTCTATTCTCTATGCTTATAGTACCGGTTAACAATTCAGCATTATAGCACCAAGGTCACCTGTTCTTCTAATAATAACTCTCAATAATTAACCTGTAAGTAAAGTAAAAGTTTTAGTTTTATTTGTCAAGGTGACTCTTGGAAAATAATAGATATTAGTGATGGATTGGTGATTAAAGACAAATCATTATCTTTATTATAGATTAGCTTTAACAAGGTGTCAACTTTATATCTTTGATATGATGGGGGGGGAGGATCTGGGGGGGGGTAATCATCAAAAATACATCAAGAACTTTTCGTAAAATTTATAATTTTAGGCACGTCGCGATAATGGCCAGCTCTTGAAGGGCAAAAATTTGAATTTTGAAAATTTTTTGTCGAACTTTATAATTTTTACCCTGTATGAGCTAATTTTACCTTTGTTACTCAATAATCAGAATTATTTTCACATTTGAACCTCAGTTCTTCGATCCTGTCAGATTGATTAACTGTCTACACAACTTTGAAGACGAGTATAAAATGGAGGAGTAAAAAGTTTTGATGGATTAACCTTGATTTTCCTTTAGTTGTGGAGAACTGCAAATTCTTTTTGAACTCTGAACCAGCGCAGACAGAGCCGGCAATTTAAAAGAGTATCCTTTAATGAAATACCTGATTTTCCTTATCTTAGGGGTTCATACAGTTGTGTAATTTA
>NW_019397011.1:112159-117797 GCF_000591075.1 Eurytemora carolleeae | reverse complement strand
AGGATTGCAATCATACCACAGATTTATTAGGATGGCAACCATTAAATCTAATTGAATTATTTACGATCTGAGTGGAAAAATGCAACTAATTGTGAATTTGCATGAACGCTACGCCCTCCTTTTAGACTCAACAGATAGAAGTAAAATCAGTATCAATCGATATCAAATTCTATTCGACGTCAACCTATACCCTCTTTAATATTTCCCGAATACTCCCTTTAATTTCACGAACAAATGGCTGGATTAACCCATTTTTGAATGGATATCTCAATATGTAATAGTTCATGGGCTCGGCTGTTGTGCAATCTGTCTACTCATCTGATATTGAAGAAATCTAACCCGGATTTAGGTTTTGGAACTATTCAGGTCCGTGTAGATACTGGAGCCCACAATTACTGGAGATATAATTACCAGAGCCTGCGATTTAAAAGATTCAGGAAAATACGATTCAGGTCTAAGCTGTTGTTGGGTCTTATTTACGGTTTGGCTTTCGGATTTCAGTTGCGTTTAATTTTTCAAAGAATTGAATTCATAAGACCGATCAAATATTGGATTTGGCGGATTTTCATGGTTGGAATTGGTGCATTCGGGGGTTTGAAGAGAACAAAACTTAACATTGAAAATTATTCTCCACGTACAAAAACCAACCGAGGTTGGTTTTATTTTCATTGGGCCTAATTTCGTAAGTCGAGCATTAGATCTCGCAGATGTCAAGATCACGTGACACAAGCTGTCGTCAGAGTTGGGTCTAAGATTTAGTTTAAGGAATTAATTACGACTCGAGCTGAAGCTTTTAAACCGCGACTTAGGTCTGCCTATGTATTGGAGAAATAATTACAAGATCCGAGTATATACTGAGCTGAAAACTTTAGAATGGTGGATATCGGGATTAAGGCTTAATCCACCCTTTTTCTTAATCTCGAGATTAAATATTGCTTGTTCTCCTCTCATTTTTAATCTCCAGATTAATTATCCGATCAGGATTAAGGATATCCCATTCTAAAGTTTTCAGCTCTGGAGATGTAATAATACAGAGGCCGAATTTAATGAAATTGAGCCGCGTCTCAAATCCACCAAAAACCGGTTTCAATTGAGCGCCGACTTAAATCTTGAAACATTGAATACAATTTTAAGTGTAACCAACCATATTTGAGCCGTGTCTCAAATTCAAGCCGCCGATCAAATTCTTTAAATTTGGCCTCAGGTTTTTTAACCACATGAGCCTTATAAAAAGTACTCCTTGCATTTATAAGAAGGAAATGAGTGAGGTGGGGGGGGAGAAGCCTAAAAATATACTAAAAATAGATCACAATTCAACTATAGCTTCCGGTGTGTACTGCAGTGATTTGCAGTACAGTGGTTTAAGAAACGGATTACTGGAATAGAGGAATTTTTTTCTTAATTAAATAAAAATAAAGTTCTATCGAGAAAACAAGGATTGTCTTACTTTTCATTTTAGATTTGATATGTATTCATGTTTGCTACAAACTCTGATTTTTAATCCCTCTATCTCTAACACCCGATGTTGTAGACCTTAGATATTTCAAGCTATGAATTCTGCTGGATCATAAAATCTAAGTTTGAAATATCAAAGGTTTATGTCATCCTGTTGCAAAGATATAAGGATTTCGAGAATTTAAGTTAATGGCAACATGTTAATTCCTTTGTAACTTACATTACTATAAATATGTCTTTTTTAACAATTACAAATTAAAAAAACCGTTGCTTAATTTTTATTACAAGAAAGAACAGAGATGACAATCATTTTACAGTTTTCTGGTTACAACGTTTTATAACAGTTCTGATTTACTAATTTAATGAATTTTAGCCGCGTCTTAAATCCGTCAAAAACCGGTTTTGATTGAGCACCAGCTTAAATATTGAAACCTTTAATACGATTTTAAGTGGAACCAACCATATTTGAGTCGTAACCGAATACATGAATTAGATTTGATTTCTGACTGACAAATAAATAGATTTTACAGTTTTTAAAACATGAAATAGGTAGATTTTGATGAATTTTGTTCAAAAGTGAAAAAATCTCCATAAAAGCATAAAAGTTGAAAAATACATATTTCTTCGTTCACCTGAGAGGCTGAGGTAACAAGTATGCAATAAATACAGAAGGGAAGCTCATAATGCTATTGGACCCAACAAGGTATTATGTTCTATTATGAAATATTCCTTTCTTTATGTATTGCATCCCTGTATGCCTCCATGTAATGAAGAGATACATAGTTATTATTCTTCTCTCAGTGTATGATATTGAGGCAAAGCCATAGATAAATAAATAAACATAGATAGCTTATGTACGCAAAATCACCAAGAATTGTACAGTCCGCGAACTCTACTGCATATAATTTGTGAACATTTACATGATTTGTACACTTTGAACTCCTTTTCAGACTGAAAGGGACTGACAAAATTCATACCGAGATATTCTCTAAATTCCCCTCTAATATATATATATATTCTATTCTCTATGGCTAAACTAATTTGTTTTACTATTTTTAAAAGTACGTGTTCGTTAAGATCGAATTAAAGGAGCTTTTAGAAGCGGATGTCCCTCCTATTTGAGTGAAGAACTAGATTTGACTGGTTCTAACTTCATGATCAATAATTAATTATCGAAACCTGTTTGTTTTCTTCTATTGGAGGTGTAATTAATTTATTCATAACTTTTCATATAACTATAGTTTAAAGAAAAAGAAAGGATTTGGAAAATAAATGAATTTTTTTAAGCAGAAAATTGATTGAAATCCATTGTGAGCTCTTTGAAATCGGAACCTGCGGATTTATGCTTCAGGGAAAAAGATGAAAATTGTCAGAATTTAACAAGATTAAAGATAGAAAATGGCTTTACCTTCCTTATAGTTAATTTGACCGAGGGTTTGAGGGTGCCGTTGTGAAATTGTGAATCAGTCCCTTTCAACACTATTAGATTTGATTAAAAAAGATAGGTTTATGCGGTGGTAGGCGATTATATCAATATAATGAAGACGTCTTTTTGATTTAAGTTTTATTCATTAACAAGCCTTTTCTAACATTACAAGTTTACAAGTAAATAAAGAGAAGCTTTTTTATTTTCAGCTTCTCTCTGTTTCCATGTTTTTTTTATAAAGCTGGATATACATCAAAATTGTCTTCAATATATTGATTTCTGAGATTGATATTATCGCCTACCAATGTACATGATACTTTAGTTTGTTTTTTGACTTAACATAACTTTTCTTTAGTGCAAAACAAACTTGAAGTGCAAAACAAACTTGAAGTATAATGTATAATTTCACCAACTGAAATTAACCGTTAACATTTTTTAAAACTTTCGTAAAATTTTGAAATATGATGAAATCCGCATTTTTTATTCTTGTGATATATTTTACAAATAGAAAATGCACACTGATAGGAGTTGAAATAGAAGATGGGCGCTAAGCACCTCGTAAGCCTATAGGAACAATTGTACACGGTCAAAAATGTAATCCCAATTCTGCAAGATTAAACTGTTAAAAATGCATTGTTTCAATTCCTTCTCAGGAATGTTACAGGCGCTATCTAATTACTGTGAAATCTAACAGCGTAACCAATTTTCTTGCTTTCACAACTATCATATAATCAGCTGCGACTTTTTATATACAATGTTTAAATGTCAAGTTTTAGTTTGAAACATAACAGGCTGGAGGCTGCAGACTGCGCATAGGAGGGGCACATTCAGTGTGATGTATAATGTGCGCGTTACCGCCCAGTTTTCTGCGCGCTCATATAAAACGGCTGAGCGCCCCATGTTGGGTATCAGTTGGATCAAATAGATCAGAGCTGCATCCATTATTCAACATGAAATCTTTAGTAAGTATAATTCTATTGAAAACTAAAAGAGCTATAACTTTAAATGAAATTAGATTGTTCGATAGAAGTGCAGGCCTGGACTTTTGAAAAGCTCTTTCTTATTTATCTAACCATTTGACCTTTTCACTAAAATCAGCAAAATGTTTAAAATTCGGAAAGGCTGTAAAAATTTTCCTTCCCTTAAATGTTGATAATTTAACGGAAAATAAATATCCAAAAATTTATTCAAATTTGTTGAATTTCTAACATTGTTGAGATTTTCATTAAATTCCTATATATGTTTCATTTTTTGTTATTATTTATATAATGTTTTGATTAAAGTTTGAATTTTTTCTTTGTGGTGCAATGATTTCAGAGCTGAAAACTTTAGAATGGATAAACTTTAATCCTGACTTCTTGATCCGAATATCCACTGTGGAAACTTTTCATTTTAGTCCATAATCCACTCTTTTTCTCTCTCCTTGGATATCCGTTAATTGTTTTCTCCAATGAGAATATTTCTGTTTTCTCATTGGTTGCCCGCTTTTCGCTGATTGGCTGCTACAGTTTCTCAGATGATTAAATATTGATTTGAATTTTATCGTTTTTCATACACTTTTTAGATAATCTTGCAAGATTATGTTAATCTGGAGATTAAGAAAAAGAGTGGATTCAGCCTTAATCCCGATATCCACCATTCAAAAGTTCCCAGCTCAGTTCTCCTTGAATTCTAAAATGAATTGTTGCCAAGAAATTCCAATTCAAATATTTTATAAAATCAATATTTTCAGATCCTTGCTTCTGCCCTTGTTGCTCTGGTAGCTGGAGATGCTGAGCCCCAGGTGTTCGGCTACCCCTACGGATATGCTGGTGCTTTCTACGGATATGGCAAGTCTGCCCCTTGCGTAAACGCTGCCAATGTCCCTGTTCCTTGTGCTGATGGAGTCCATTTTCTTGGAAAGCGTGATGCTGATGCTGAGGCTGACCCAGCCCTCCTTTACTCTGCTTATGGATACCCCTATGGTGCAGGAGCATACGCCTATGGTGCCTATCCCCATGCCGTTGCTGCTACTCCCTATGGACTGACCCATTCCTCCAATGTTGGTCTGTGCACAAACTACCTCGGAGCTGCTGTTCCTTGCGGCAAGAAGAAGAGATCTGCTGATGCTGAGGCTGAGGCTGATCCCGCCCTTCTCTACTCTGCTTACGGATATCCTTATGGATATAACTACGGATACACTGCCCTCAATGCTGTTGCTCCCGCTGTCAGCTACGCAGCTGCCCCCGCAGTCGCCTATGCCACTACTCATACCATTGCTGCCGCTCCTGCTGTCACCTATGCTGCCGCCCCTGCTCTCACCTATACTGCCACCCCTACTCTGGCTTATGCTGCTGCACCTGCTGTTGTTGCTACCAACGCTGTTGCTGGACATGCTGTTGCTGCCACCCCCTTTGGATACACCCACAGCTCAAATGTTGGTATCTGCACCAACTATCTTGGAGTCCAGGTTTCTTGCTAAACTGAGAAGCTTATCCTCCAATCTTCCTATCCTCTTCCAACCCTCCCTCCAACCTCTTTTAGCATTTGACCCCCACAGCCTCCAACCACCAAAGCGATAATCATGTGCTAAGCGGATTAAATGATTCTTATTTAAATAAATTTTAAATCCTATTTTTTTATATTACTAGCATTAGAGGGCGCTTCGCGCCCATCTTCTAAATTAATTGTGAACATGTTCTCTTTGTGTACATCGTAAAACAAAACAAAAATAATTCGCGGATTTTCACAAAAAATTTCGTGGATTTTCAAAATTTT
>NW_019397011.1:110833-112117 GCF_000591075.1 Eurytemora carolleeae | reverse complement strand
AAACCCTTAATAACGAATACATCGGAAGAATTTATCAAATGTCGTCTTGACAATTTTTCAATGAGTTTTATACTATATTACGTAAATTTCAGTATTTGCGAAAATAAATAAATAGCCATGAATATGCGGGAACAGATTTAAAGAGTTCCATATAATCATTTAATTAAAAAACTAAATATCTGCAACATTTCATATTATCAGAAAGTAAAGAATACGACATTTGATGAATTTTTTCTTAAGGGTTTCACTGTAGGAGACGACATTTTCCTTACGTTGGAGCACATCTCGAGAGTAACTAAACTTATTACACAACCTTGCTTTTTTTACCACCATGTATTTTATTCCACTAACAATAATTGAATGTAGTTTGATCTAACACAATTATTGTAAGCTACAGGGTGTACGAAACATGCCAGTAGCAAGACGACATTAAATTCGTCTTTAATCTTAAAATTTATTATTCAGTTATCAACCTTCTTTAATATGTCTGATTCTTGAAACAATAATTAAAAATTTCCCTGAAATTTCAGACTGTGATATGCCTTTTGTGTGTTTTTAATATTTTCGAGGATATTAAGAATATCGATCAGATTTCAATTCTATTAAATAAAACCATAATTGTCGAAATCTTAAGAAAATTCTTCATATCTCCAATAATACAGTGATAACCAGAAAACTCTGGAATAGTAAGACGACTTTTAGAATCAAGTTTTAACTTTAAAAAGTTCAATGACGACGAAACGCAGCAATTGTGCAGTGTAAAACGACCTATATCACAAAATAAGTGATTTTATAAGTGTTTGGTAAAACCATTTGCTTTGTAATACCATTAAATACACTTACGTATTGTGATAATGTCGTCGTTCTATTCCATTTTTATCTGATTATCACTGTGTTAAAAGTGCAAAAAAGGCAAATGCAAAAAATAGGATAATTTTGCAATTATTAATTCTATAATTCTCACAATATATTTCAAAGATCAAAGAGACCTGGAAGTCGTTTTGCTACTGTTTTGTGGGACACTCAGGGGTCCATATAATTCCCAAAATACCTGATTTTCTCGATCCCAAAATAATTTATTGCCCCCAATTTTGAAAAAAAAATGCCCCCAATTTTTAAAAAAAATGCCCCCAGTTAAATTTTTTTTTTCAAATTCCACTCACACATTTGCCCCATTGCCCCCAATTTTTAAATAAAATGCCCCCAATTTTTAAAAAAAATGCCCCCAGTTAAAATTTTTTTTTCAAATTCCACTAACACATTTGCCCAATTGCCCCCAATTTT
>NW_019397011.1:93998-110466 GCF_000591075.1 Eurytemora carolleeae | reverse complement strand
TTTAATGTTGTTACGAACCAAACAGTTATGCTAATAAGTTATTAAAGCACTTATTAAGTGAAATGGGTCTGTTTACTCTCCAAAATTACCGTGCCTCGTGCTCATGGTACTATTTAAAGTCATAGCTTGAGTTTAAAAGTCGACTTCCTGTTCCAGAGTTTTCTGGTTATCACTATATTATTTTAGGTATAGGCTGCCTATTTTGGGCCGAGCGCTGCGACTAGGACAGGCAGGGGGGGGGGCGAATGCTACAGTTAGGAAAATGTAGAGGGCCAGACGCTGCGGCAACGTGTTCAACATTTCAGAAACATTTTGCCGATTTACCTGCTTTTTTGCTATCCTCCCCTGCAGCAGCGGCAACGGACCCACATCGGTTCAGACGTTTCATGGCAATAGCTGGATACAATACAATACAACCAAGGTATTTGACAAAGGGATTAATTTTAACCGATTATTTGGTTAGTTTAAGACATTTAAACTATCAGCTTAAAATTTCTTGTGGGATGTAATTCAAATTTTTTTTATGTTTTTGAAAATTGTTTGTTTCGGTTTAGCATCAAAGGATTAACTAAAATTCAATCCATGCTACAAAGTGTTTACGAAACCTGGCCAACGCTGGTCGCTCCAGCTAGTTAGATACAGGGTGTCCCACGAAACATGACAGTTGGTAAACACTTTAAAATGTCTTCTTCCATAATTTTTTAATTTATTTGATACCAAAGACAATAATAAAAATATTATAAAGGAGTCATATTATCGTAAAATTAACTTCAAAGTAAAATATATTTGAGCAAAAGATTTTTTAAACGAAATAAACTGCAAACAGCCTTTAATATCTAATACAGTGTATGGAAGACGACATTCTAAACTATTTACCAACTGTCATGTTTCGTGGGACACCCTATGTATAATTTGCTAAAAACATGACAAAAGTTTTCCCCATCAAATCGAAAATGTTTAGTAGCTCAATTCAATCTTTAAAAAAGCAAAATCGATTAAGAACTGTAGCTATTGCGTCAGTCTTAAAAATCATTAAATGTCATTAAAATTAGACACTGTTAATTGTTTGCCCAAAATATATTTTGAAAATCATTTATTTCTAATCTTGTCGAAATAGCAAAAGTTTTATCAGAATTCTGCCTTTTTAAGGAGACCCGGGGTAGATAGTTCAAGCAAGTAGTTATTTGGTTTCGATTTTAAATTTATTGAAATTTGTTAAACTTTATCACGGTTGGGGAGAGGGGGGGGGGTTCCAACATACAGAACATTAGCCCTCAAACTTAGACTGTCGATCTTTAAGGTATAAATATTATCTATCTAAAGGTATTGAAAGATACCTATCTTATTTCTGTTTAGAAAATAACTTGGATATATTATATACCATTTATTTAATGCTCATGAATAAATACATACAATTATTGATTTCATAAATAATTAAATACATAAATAGAGGATATTTAAAAATTTGTATGTTTCAAAAAGTCATGTTTTGAACAGAGTAAAGTTTACCCAGAAATTTTAAGACTTTTTCAGGTTAATTTAACTAAACTAAAAAATCTTGTCAATGCAAAAATTCAAATAATTTATATCAGTCATATATATTGAATGCTGCAGTAAACCAATGAAGTTTAAGTATAAAAACCTGTAAAATATATTTAAGAACTCTTTGCAGGATAAAAAAACCAATCATGAAAAGTACAGTGTGTACCAATAAACATAGAAATTAATTATAACTCAGACTTCAATTATTCCACTTGATAATACTAGAAATAACTTGAGAAAATATTTTAATTGTTTTTTATTTCGCCCCAATTTGTGAAATAAAACCAAAATTATCTCTATGTTTAATATCTTGATTAATTACCAAATATTGAATTGATCATTTCAATTTTGAAATTTACCATGTTTCTTGTGACACCCTGTAAATCTAAATATGCATGGTCCTAAACTGCCTAAAAGCAAAGATCTTTAGATCTGTAGATAATGCAAAACGTTTTAACTATAATTTAAAGAATCGAAATAAGATTTAAATATTGATTTGTCTGATTTAAAAAAAAAACTGTGCAATAAGAACATATAAATCTTATAACAATTGTCTTCTATGCTGAGATGTTTTTAGATTAAAAATGACGGTATAGGATGATCAAATTTGTAATTGTGCAATTCATTCATCCTAATTCAATCAAGGTAATAAATTACAAATCTTTTGCACTTTCTTAGATTGAAAAAAGAAGAACTTATTTATGTATAAATCAAGTATATCAATCATCATTGCAAATATTGTAAATATTTTAATTCAAAGTTTGAGTTCCCTCTGCTAGATGTTAACTAACAGATTACATAATTTACAGGGTTACCCACAAAGGATGAGACTGTAAAGACGACCTAAAACTCTTTAACATCAAGATTTCAAGGTAATTTTATGTCTTCTGCTTTGAATATTATCTGAAATTATGACTTATTTGATGATTTGACAAAGAAAGAAACAAGTTTACAGTTGCAAGGAATCATGAATGTAAGGAAACAGAAATTTTGTACAGTCGTCTCTGAAGTCTCATCCTATGGGGGTAACCCTTACATACAACGGCCTTTTATCATTTTTTTTTTCATTTCTTGCCAGTAAAGAATGTTGTTGGAAACCTAATCGGAGAGAAGAACGGTCTGGTGGCGAAGTTAAACCCGTTCATCACGAGATTGTTGACAGGACGGAACCCGTTATTAACGATGGTCTGTCCCCCGGTATTCACAAGGTTTGTAAAGGTCTCAACGGTGTTCATCGCGGCATGCCCAACCTGCATAGCGGTCCCGCCAACGGTGTGGGCCGTTTCAACAGCCATACTGCCGGCAGCTGAGACAGGGTTATTAAACACAGCTGTTACAGGTTTGTTCAGCATGCACATGAGACTACCGCAGGATGCCGGCATGCTGTTGCAGAGACCAGGAAACTCTGATGAGCATGTATCTGAGCATGCACTGCATGGTTTGCCTATTTTATATACCGGCTGCCTAAGTGTATTTCCTCCCTCTCCGTAGTTACAAACATATAGACGAGTGTTAAATCTCCCATTCCTATAAGAATAAGAAATCGTTTAGGGGCCAGATTTTATGAACAACTATCAAGTTGAACCGACGCATAAGTGGTTCAAATATGTCTGCATAGCTCCTCTAATTCTATTTATAAAATGTGGTCCCATAAGTTCTTTAATTTTAAGTTTTAACCTTCGACCAAGTAACCTTTAAAGGGACTAACCAAAAAATTTCAAGTGAACCTCCTTTTACAAAAAGACAGATCAATTTTTTAAATTTCCTTTTTACTCACTTGGACGATTTTGAAAGTCACTATTAGAGTGAAACTCAACATTAGAAATGGTCAATTAAAAAAAAGGATTTCTCCATAATTTTTCATCTGACAGTTATCAATCGGACATAATATTCTAAAAATTGAGGATTCACTTCCTGTGAAGTAAAATGTAAAAATTCAAGCAATAACCCAGTTTAAGGATAGTTAAAACAAACCTTGCCATATCTTTAGCTTCCAATTTGACTCAATATACACTATACAGTGAGAAGTAAAAAGTCGTCTTCCTATTTCAGAACATACAGGGTGTCCCACGAAACATGACATGTTACAACGGTATCAAAATTGTGGAAGATATTAAAGTAGATAATACAAATAACAGTTTAAAGAAACAGAATAATGCAGATCTAATTCATTCAAAACGTTTAAGGGGTAACCTTGAACATTATTTTGAGAAGAAAATAGTATAAATAATGTTTGGATTACGGATAAACTTCTGATTGTCTTCAATCAGTAATGATTTAACTTTACAATCAGACTAGTTTGTGTTTTAAGTTAAGGTTTACGTATACTGAGAATGAGATAATTCCGTGTTGAGAAAAGACAAATTGGAAGCCTTTTTATTTTTCTGTTTATTTGGACACCTGAGGCCGAATTTACAGAATTTGAGTCGCGGCTTAAATTTAAGCTGCGGCTCAAATATGGTTGGTTTTACTTAAAATTGTATTCAATTTTTCAAGATTTAAGCCTGCGCTCAAGTAAAACCGGTTTTTGGCGGATTTGAGACGCGGTTCAAATTTATTAAATTCGCACACCGGACGTTCAAAAGCCAAGAGAACCCCTAGAATGCTGATATCTATTTATATAAAGTTGTAATCTCTGTTTAAGGGTCTGGGTGTCTGTTTGTTTGTTTGTTTGTTTGTCCGATTTTTTTTAAATTTGAAATACTAAAAACAGACAAACTCAAGGAAAAAATAGACCGGGAACCGCCATATCTTATGCGTCAAATCTGTGTACTGCAGAGGGAGGAGATCAAAACAAAGAGTTCAGGGGCAACGCATCATTTTTGAGAGAAAAGGGTCCAAGGGGTGGAATAAGAATATATTGCTATTGTATTTTACATATTGACCAGAAAGGCAAAAACATGAGTATTCGCTTTAACTTGATATATTAACTTGTTTTTTGTTGGACTGTAATATCACATCAGAGCTTTAGTCCTTTCCCTCCAGCTTCTGTAAGAGCACTGGGTTTGTTTACATTCCTCCCACAGTGTACTGTACATAATTTGCGTATATCCGAGTTGAGAGTTCCTGTATATAGTTCCTTGGACAAACTAATTTAAAAGCAAAAATAATTACTATAAATGAGGGGTGCCAAGTGTCCTGAAATATACCTTGTTGTAAAAGATTGATATATGTTCTGCCCCACTCTAAACCTGTTAACACTCCTGAATAATAAATAAACGTGTAAATGTAGAGGATCAACTAAAGTCGTCTTCCAAGTCATAAAACCAAACCAAATCATTTTCTGTAATATACACGAGATCTAGTTATATTTGTACTTTTAGAACTCAATACATATTCAGAGCTGCAGGGAACTTTAGAATGGTGGATATCGAGATTAATGCTTAATCCTCTCTTTTCTTAATCTCGAGACTAATATAATCTTGTACTGTATTCTGAAAAGTGTATAAAATTCAACCAATCAGAGTCCCGTATCAGAAGCCGGTATATTAGAAATTTTTTGCGCCATTTTGGATTAATAAACAGAAACGGGAAGGACTCTTAATTTAAAAAAAACCGCTTTTTGATTTTTCTGTACTTCATCCAAAAAAGAGTGGATTCAGCAAGGAATCAAAAGTGTCCACATTGGATATTCGGATTAAGCAGTCGGGATTAATGGTATCTCATTCTAAAGTTCCCAGCTCAGTACGTTTTTCTGCTTCTTTCAAATACAGAGTCGATACTTAAACTTTAAAACAATATTTTTACAGGTCAATTTCTTTTTGATAATGCTCTTTTGAATAGATTTAAGATTTAAAATCAGATATATGAAGTTTTAATGAAAACAAAATTGAATACAATCATTGATTAAATCAAATAACAGATAGTACACTCTATGTCGTCTTTTCAAGATTTATGTTTGTTTCGTTCATAATAACCATAAGGCAGAAGCCCAAAGGAGTTACGCATAGTTGGCGTAGAACAAGACAGAGAAAGAGCCTGTTCTACACCGACTACGTGTAATTTCTTTGGGCTTCTACCCCAGGGTTATTGCGAACGAAACACACATAAATCTTTAAAAGACGACATCTAGTGTCTTATCTGTTATTTTGATTAATCTATGAATGCAATCTTGACAGGACATCAAGTAGACGTATATTCGGTGACATTCCACTATTGTTCGATTCAGATTGATACCCTTTAAAAAATGTGAAAATATCCTCCTTTTCTATCTAAAAATTAATCATTTCTAATTGTGAATTCTTTATAAAAGGACTTGCGGATTATATGTAGAAGAGTCAATAAACGTAATTAATGTTTCCATTTCTGCTGCTGCATGTCACTCGTTCTAGTTGATAGCGCAGAGGCAGAATTTAAAGAATTTGAGCCGCGGCTTAAATTTGAGACGCGGCTCAAATAAAGTTGGTTCCACTTAAAATTGTATTCATTGTTTCAAGATTTAAGCCGGCACTCAAATAAAACCGGTTTTGGGCAGATTTGAGACGCGGCTCAAATTCATTAAATTCGCACTCAGATCATAATTTATTTCTACAGTCCCTTTAAAAATATTTCGGATAATTTCGATTTTAGACTTTGTTTGAATCATTTAGAAAAATAAAAATAAATTCCATGTTTGGCATTTGTACTGACAGTATTCTGTTTACAAGAAATTGGATATCTTAAATCAAGTTTCTTAACTTCTAAGATTTAGTTTACCAATTTTCGACTTGCAATCTCGGAAAACAATGCACTTTGTACGATCTTAAAGTATAATTTAATCTAGTTTTAATTGTTTACAGAAATGAATACATTTGTTCCGACTTTGAAATTGTATCTTTTTTTACACTGACAGTTTAGATCGATCTGTGTATTGCACATAGGGTTTCTCTCGCAAGTGGATTTACTTGCGTGCAATTTAGAACCCCGTAAACTCTTCGCAATTTCGCGCAATTTTGCACAATGGTGCGCAATTCGAGAACAGTTGCGCACAATTCCCCACAGTTGCGAGCAATTCCCCGCAACGGAATTCCGATTGGAAACCCTAATTGCACTCTACAGTCTACACTGTCTAGACTGGACAGTAGACAGTGCTTCTTGCATTGTTCTGAATGCCAGTACATGTTGTACCGGCAAGCAACTTTTAGAGTGTGGTGTCAGATAAACCGAATTTATTTTATTTAAAGTATTTTCTGTTTTCACCCGAAAATGTCCCTTGATGATTTTGATTATCCCTATATCTTCGAAACCCAATGTCGTAGACCTTTGAATTTAAAAATTTTGAATTTTGTTTCTTTCTACAGGGTGTCCCAATAAACATGGGAATTGAGTGACAACTTGAAAGCCGTCTTTGATTTCTGATATTTAAAGCACGGCAAAGAATGTAAAAAACGAGGCTGTACGTCAACGAGCTTTTCATAAACTGCGTCTTAAAAACGGACGAAAATATTAGACATTGAGGCAATTATTTTAATATTAAATAAATTGAAATTTATACAAATTTTGCAATATCTCTGTCTCCGCTTTGAAGATACAAAAATGGTAGCCATATTTGAAAATCTCGAGACCAGGCGTTTTCGATTTTAGATGTGTAAACTGGAACACTTCGGTTATTGTGTTCAAGAAAAAATGCCTCATGGATCGAAGCCACTGAATTCCCATGTTTATTGGGACACCATGTACTACGATATGGTTATACCTGCAGTCCGAACAGTCGTGTTGAAACTTGCAGGTCTCAGCCAAAGCCTGTGCAATCCTAAAAACGAAATATTATTCGACAAATATCTCTGCTATTTAAATAAATTTAAACAGTTTTGGGATCCAATTTAGCTTCTGAAAAACTTAACGGTTTTAAGGCCTGAACCAGAAAGAAAAAAAAGAATATCTCCATGATTTTTCTCAGACAAAGGTTGAAAGAGTACAGTAAGAATTCCGTTGCGCGGAATTGCACGGAATAGAAAATGATAAAGTGCCAATTTACATTTACATTTGGAGGTCCGAGGGTGTTCTGTTATCTATCTGGCTAATTCATAATCCAAGGTTAAAACCAACATGTTGGAGGCCGGAGGCTGTTTTATCATCTTCCTGGCTAGTTTTTAATCCCAGGTTAGAACCAACATTTCGGAGGCCGGAAGCTGTTTTCTTATCTACCTGGGTAGTTCAGTATCCTAGGTTAGAACCTACATTTCGGAGGCTGTTTTGTAATCTACCTGGCTAGTTCAGTATCCCAGGTTAGAACCTACATTTCGGTGGCTGTTTTGTTATCTACCTGGCTAGTTCAGTATCCTAGGTTAGAACCTACATTTCGGAGGCTGTTTTGTAATCTACCTGGCGAGTTCGATCAGTATCACAGGTTAGAACCTACATTTCGGAGGCCGGAAGCTGTTTTCTACCTTACTTAATCAGTATCCCAGGTTAGAACCAAAATTTCGGAGGCCGTAAGCTATTTATTTTTATCTACCTGCAAGTACGATCAGTATCACAGGTTTGGACCAAAATATTGAGGATCGGAGGCTGTTTTTATCGAAGTCAAACCTTACAGAAATCCAACGTATAGAAACCGCTACGTATAGCAACAAGGCGTATTTTCCGGGAGAACATTTTTTATATTTTTAAGAAATTTAATAATCAGTGTAAAGTAGATATAATTTTCATAAAATCCTTTTATTTTTAATGGTAAAACGGAATTTTATGAAATCATATTAGCATTACTAGAGAACTTTTTTATACTTACAAGAAATTTTTTCTAAAAATTAAACTGTAGATAGCATTTTTATAAAATATTTGTTTTTCATAGTAACACGCAATTTTATGTATAACTATATAATCATTCATTTATGTGGTCAGTACATAATAAAATCTGAGGAACATTAAATACAATAGAGAGCAGTACAAATGTACATGTTAAACTATTTTGCTCCTTTAATGTCTAGGGTATGTTAAAAAAATTGAAATTATGATAATGATAATGATAAGGTACAATGTTTTACAAAAACGTTTAATTTCTCAAAAATATTAAAAATGTTCTCCCGGAAAATACGCCTTGTTGCTATACGTAACTGTTTCTATACGTTGGATTTCTCTAAAGTTTGACTTCGTTTTTAACTACCTGGCTAGTTCAGTATCCCAGGTTAGGACCAACATATTTGAGGCCGGAGGCTGCTCAGTTGACCCTACGGCTACGCGACTTCGAAGCCTAGAATCAAAAACAACATTTAGTTTAAAGTTGGTACCAAGACTTTGTGTTTTCTAAAATATGAAGGAAATTAATAAAACTTTAGTTTTGACCGATTTGAATAAAGTTTTAAGATATTTAATATATGCGTCCTGAGCTGAAAACTTTAGAATGGTGGATATCAAGATTAATACTTAAACTCCTGGTTTTACTAAACCCAAGATTGTCTTACAACACATTCGATATCCAAGAAAAAAGTAAGAAATTTAACCAATCAGCGTGTCAAGTTAACATAACTTTTAAAAACCCGGTTTTTATTTCTGGTGTTGATGGTGTCATATCAATTGAACTAAACATCGATTGAACGAACATAAGTTTTGGATAAATGTCTATTAAGACTAACGTTCAAAATTGCAATAGTTCTGAAATATATTTTTTAATAATTTCATATTAATATGATTAAATTTATATTTCTTTGAATTCTCTAAAAGCCGGCTTGTAAAAGTTGTAAACAGCGGAATTTAATTCAATCGGATATTAGTCCAATTGATATAGCATTAAGTATCTGTAATTCTTATCAAACGTAACTTTTATACTGTAGAAATATTCAAAAAGAGGATTAAGAAGAAAATCAAAAGTGTGTACATTGGATAATCAGATTAAGCGATCGTGATTAAGGATATCTTATTCTAAAGTTTTCAGCTCAGGTCTTTTAGAACATGGACTAGGACGGGAACTCTTTAACCGTGGATATCGAGATCAATCATTGGTCTCAGATTGAATCTTTAATTTGATATCACTTGAAGAGTGTCGTCTGTGGTAAACCCAAACAGCCAACCAGAAGCCAGGGAACTTTTCGTTTAACAAATGATATAAAAGAGAAATTGCAGATATCCAAAACTAAGAGATCTCGACAGCGATCAAGAATATAGGTATCACACAAGAGTTCCTACCTCTAGGTCTATAAAATAAAATTACATAGGAGGTGTCAAAACTTAAACATTGGACTAACACGTTTGGGTTTCTTTTTATTTTGATTTAGAACATTTGATCAGATTTTTGGTAAAAATTATATAAAAAAAATACTCAGCGTAATGTATGCTTAAATTAAATATCTACGTACAGCCTAGCATTACCAATTTAATTACTGATTTTTTGAAAATATGAATTTTTAGAAATTCAATTTGTTTTAATTTAATATGCATATAAAGTAGATGGTAGAAGAAAATAAAGTTAGAGCGTCTGTTCCCCACAGGGGAATAGAATAAAGGAACAGCTGGGCTTAAAGAATATAAATGCATATTTGTATATTTAGATTATAACTTTCTTCCATATAGCTGTAAATTCATTTTCCAGTTTGTCTGAGAGTCTGTGTGGATATATTTCTGTCTGAGAGTCTGTGTGGATATATTTCTGTCTGAGAGTCTGTGTGGATATATTTCTGTCTGAGAGTCTGTGTGGATATATTTCTGTCTGAGAGTCTGTGTGGATATATTTCTGTCTGAGAGTCTGTGTAAATATATTTCTGTCTGAGAGTCTGTGTGGATATATTTCTGTCAGCTAAAATATAATATCATATATTTAGTATAAAGTTGTAAAAGTCTTTAGTGTACAGTTGTACAAGTCTTTATAGTGTACAGTTGTACAAGTCTTTAGTGTACAGTTGTACAGTTTTTAGTGTACAGTTGTACAACTGTATAAGACTTAAGTGTCCATGAATAAAAAAAGTGAAAAATCTATGTATAAATATATTTGAAGAAAACCATGAATAATATTTCAATATCTAATTCTAACGGTGCCCCCCTCCCANAGGGACTGTCTATAAATCTATTGAAATCTATAAAGGGACTGTCTATAAATCTATTGAAATCTATAAAGGGACTGTCTATAAATCTATTGAAATCTATAAAGGGACTGTCTATAAATCTATTGAAATCTATAAAGGGACTGTCTAGGGTTTTTTAAGTGACCCCAAAATAAGAAATTTCCAGATTCACAAGGATTCCATATAAATTTCAACACTGTTGTGTCCCGTAGAAAATAGAGAAATATCTTTAACATTTTGCTACGACGAATTTTTAACGGATACCATTGGTAATCGAACATGTGACTCTTATATTAAGGAGGGTTAGTTGAATTGTGTTAGGTACTTTCCAAAAAGCATTTTCCCAAGAACGACTTCCCAAGTGTCAATTTCCCAAGTGGCATCTTATCAAATGTACTTGCAACTTCGCCAAGGTAATGATAAGGTTAAGACATAAACAAGTTCATGATGGCAGAGAATAATTAAGAAAACAAAAATTCTGAAGTCTTTCTAAATGTGGCCATACTATATGTTAAACACATATTTTTGACAATAAAAATGGCATATGTTTTCAATTAAGTTTAAACCCCCTCCTTCCTTACAGTTACAACTTAAAAAATATACGTTAGCTAGAACCCGTCAAATAATTTAAATATTTTTGAATTTTAAACAAACGTAAAAAACTTGTGGCTTAGTAAAAAAAAATTTGCCTTTACCGAAAACTTATGTTTCTTGGCATAGCCGTTGGTCTTGTTTGATGTGAGTATATAAACTATGTTGACATCTCCTGCATGAAGCTTTTAAAAATGTTCTAATCTTATTTCCAATTTTAAATTAATTGTGTACAGTCATGCATATTTAGATTGTAAAGAGGGGTGAGTGCATATTATACAAGTTGTTCTTTGTGTTCAAATGTTGAAAACAGACCAGAGTCTTCAATTCTTTCATGTTTTACACTTTATTTAGATAAATATATATATATATATATATATATATATATATATATGTATATACTTATGCATCTTTTACTGCGGCAAATTCAGTGGAAATAAACCAAAGATTGAACAGAATATAGATTGGTAGTATTTGATTGTAAACAAAGAATTGAACTCAGGTTTGTTATAGATTACAGGATTACTCACAGTCAATGAGACTTCAGGGACGACTGTACGGAATTTATACAGTCTGTTTCCTTATATTCATTGCAACTGTCAACTTGTTTCTTTCTTTGTGAAATTGTTTAAAGAAAGACCTTCGGTCACAATTTGAAATATTGAACATAAAGTTTTCGATTTTTTATGCGTTTTTAAGGGAAATGCATTTCAAGACAACTCTGGTAAAGACTTATAGACTTATAGACTTATAGACTTATAGACTTATAGAGACTTATAGACTTATAGACTTATAGACTTATAGACTTATAGTCTTATAGACCAAAACCAGATCAAATTCAAGTTGAAATTTACTCAAACAAGAAGACGACATGAAATAGTATGATAGCTAATTAATTAAAATGTGTTTTATCAATTATCCAAAACATAGCTTGGCTGATTGCGTTTTGAAAGATGACATACATTTTGATTTTGGAACAATTTTACTTTTTTTATATAGATCTAAACATGAACGAAATTCTTCCTCAGAGCCTAAAAGAGCCAGAACATATTTTGAAAATGTCAGGGTTTACTGATTTTTTGTTTTAAGAAGTATTATAATCCACCCAAATATTTTACTCTACGTAACAAAGACGACAACCAACAAACCGTTGAATTAAATTAAATTTTTTAAACAATAATAAAATACGCCTTTTAGTGCTTTCCTAATCCTCATCATGAGGCACAATAGACGCATTAAAGAGCTGGATAAACTCCCCCGAAAAGCTGATGAAATTTAAATATAACTATTTTAAATAATTTATCAAAATTAAACTCGTGAGATATATTTTTTCTTGATAATCTTAATTAATAGTTAATAATTAATTATTAATAAATAATTAATTAATAATAAATAATTAATTAATAATCTGCAATCTTAAAGGGGGTAAAAAGATTGTTTAAAAGGACTGTTCACTTCAAACCGTTATCTGATAAAAATTGTAGGAGATATTATTTTTCTAGCTTAAAATAAAAGTGCATATGTTTAATTCTGACAATAAATTTCATTGTTTCTGTTTGTACTTTACAGAAAAATAACAATTCAAATGTAAAAAAACATGGACATAGCTCATTTGACTAATAATATTTAATCTTTCTAAAATTTCTTTAATTCGTTTTTTTCGAATCCAGACAATTTCCACAACATGGAAAATGGATTTAATCTCTTTGTTGAAGAATACCCCATTCTTATATAAATATTTTACTATTCAAAAAGTTGTCAAAAAATTCTCTTTTTACTTTTATCAAAATCTTTTTTTGTCATGCTTTGTATAAAATAAAAACCTAACGTTGCTGCCAAAGTCTAAACCTTTTGAAGTTGTCCGAATTAAAAAAACACCGCGTCGAGATAATGAAACCCGATATAAGATGCATTGAGAGAGAGAGAGAGGGCTGCACGTGGAGAGGTTTATGGTCTTTTTTCTAGTTACAAATTGAACTGAGAACTAAAGAACGGAGAGAACTTGTCTGACCTGTTGTGATGATCTAATATCTGAGATATCTCCTGGTCTCCTAGACCATTTTCTAGTACTGATCCACAAGCTGCTCCTAGTCCCTGGTGCTTACAGAGGGTGTGCTGGGGGGTGATCTGGCAGTAGTTCTCCTGACCCAACCCCTGACCCACACCCACCACCAGTATTAAGAGTAAACAATGCATATCAAGTGATCTCAACGCTGGGAGATGTGAACGAGCGGACAGACAAATCCCAACTGCTTCAGCATTCATTATCTGAACCTTACATATACAGTATATACAGTCTACACTGTAGGATCTTTAACTATTATAAACATCGGGAATTCTGGGCGCTGAAATTATACGGTAGACAATAGAACCGACACGGATTCATAACAATAATAATATACTTCAAATACGCACTGTTTCGTATTTTCCGGAGTAATATGCGTAAACACAGGCGCAGCAGACGCTTGCGTCATATGGATGCGTATTTTGGCGTTTTTGTTGTTGGTTTCAGGCGCCCGGTTGTCTGGTTGGGTTTTGGGTGTAACCATCATAACATCGGGTTAGCGATTCATTTATGTACATAAATTCTACATTAGGTTAACCTATTTTCTCGTAGCTGAACCCTTACCCAGCTGGGCTATTTTTGTCTAATGTTGGGGGGGACAATTAATAAAAAGTTATTAAGCATTTCTGAGTTTTTTTCAAACACTGAACCGTCGTTTGACTGTCCTCCACCCTACCCTAAGCATAAAAAAATTTCGTAAAATTTGATCACAACTATTATAAGATGTTGAAAAAGTGAAAAAGTTATTTAGGAAAAACACAGGGACACTTACAACTGTTAACTAATGTTGATAAATTAGGCCAGAATCAACTTATAATAAACAAATATGCAGTACGCTCTCGGTATAGTTTATAACCTATAAAATTAGTAAAGGATTAGCGTACATCATCACTCTATACACTATAACCTCGTTGGTTAGAGGAACCGTAATCGTAGTTTCAAGTGACCCTCCATGCAAAAATAGCAAAGCCTGATTTACAACGGTATACCTACAAGCTTTTACTGATCAAGTTAAATTATAAATCAATGTTTTTGTTTCTTCTTTTTTATTTGCGGATTTTCTGCGGCTTCACTATTTCTTGCTTATACGAAGCAATTATCAGAATTAAATACTTTTTCAGTATATTTTAGACTAGATTAAAGTTTCAAGGGTAGTGCTGTAAATCAAGCATTGTCATCTTTGGAATTAAGCTTACAATTAGGCTTACAGCCCCTTTAATAGTTGATGCTTAAAATTGTTTTCAATTTTGTAGAGATTTAAGCTGGCGCTAAAGTGAAACCGGTTTTTGGCGGATTTAAGACGCGGCTCAAATTCAAATTAAATTCGGACTCAGGTTTAATTTCTTACAAATTTTGAAACCTACATTAGTTCTTTTGTAACACATTTTGCAACATGTACTTTGTAACACATTTTGTAACATGTAGTTTGTTAGTTAACAATTTAACTTAAATATGATTCATCCATTTTTAGCCATTTTTTATCGACAATGTGGGAAAATGTTGTTTTCAACCTTTGTTTTTAAAATCTTTGTTTTTAAATTTTTTTTCATTTCTTTTTTTCTTAAAATCTTTGTTTTTAAAATCTTTTTTTTAAATCTTTGTTTTAAACATCTTTGTTTTTAAAATCTTTTTAGAGGCGTTAACAATGGAGTATATTTGGACTTTCCCATGTTCATGTTCCTTTTTAAAAACTGACTATTTTAAATTATGCATGGTTAATTTCTATGAAAAATATTGTACAACTGCGAAAACATCTAAATATTTTTTTTAAGATTTCAATAACATTTATAAAACTTGAATTTTGGTACGCAGTGTTATAAAAGCGAAAGACAAAAAATATTCTAAAAAGGCGAGAACCTTCGAGAAAATTTAAGTACAAACCTTTATAGCACGTCGTGCCGATATAATAGTGTTATAGGTAATTTATCAAACTTGTATCATTGTAATACAATGGCTATTTCTAGATACAATAAGGTTTTAACAGAGCAGAAGAAAAACATAAAGTTTATTTTAATTTTATTTTCATTTAAATTGAAAATTTTTTTTGGAACCAATCAAAGCGTTATAGCACGGTGCTATAATGTACAGCTAATCAAACATTATAGCACGATGATTTCTTTATAGCACGGGGCTATAATGTACAGCTAACTGAACATTATAGCACGATGATTAGTTTATAGCACGGGGCTATAATGTACAGCTAACTAAATATTATAGCACGATGATTAGTTTATAGCACGGGGCTATAATGTACAGCTAACTAAATATTATAGAACAATGATTACCTTCTTGCACGGTGCTATAATATATATACAGCATTTTAATTTTATAGCACAATGATTACTTTATAGCCCGTTCATTTTAAAATTCATCATGAAGTGAGTATGAATGATAAAGTACACAATAGTTTCATAAAAATTATTACACATTTTTTAGAGTTTGGGAAAAAATCATCATCATTAGAGTACTATCAGAATACCGAATTTTTATTGAAGACCCCAAGCTTTTCATCAGAGACCCCAAGCTTTTCTTCAGAGACCCCAAGCTTTTCATCAGAGACCCAAGATTTTCATCAGAGCTTTGATCAGAGACCCCAGACTTTTTGTTGGAGACCCAACACATTTTTTCGGAGACCACCAATTCTTCATCAGAGGCCCTCTTTTTCATCAGAGAACCCCAAGATCCGATGATGTTCATCAAAGACCCCCAGATTTTCATTGTCATCCATTAGCTTCTCTTTGGTGAGCCCAAGTTTTTCATTGGGGAAACCAAGCTTTTCAGCGGAGACCACACGCTTTTCTCTTGTGTGCCTATCCCAAACTCTAACTAGGTCTCCGATGAAAAGCTTGAGTTCTCTGATGAGAGCCTTGAGGTCTCTAATGAAAATATGGGGTCTCCAATGAAAATATGGGGTCTCCAATGAAAATTTGGGGTCTCCGAGGAAAAAATTTTATTTTCTCCGATGAGTTTACTATACAGGTCTAGGGGTCTACGATGAGTTGACCATGGAGGTTCTCGATAAATCTCCAAGGATGATGCTCACATAATTATAATGCTTCGTACCTTTATACTGCTCAAAGCTCACACACCCTAATTATATATTTTATTCAAAAAACATCTTTATTTTTCTTTGTGTAAAATAAAGAACAGATTGTTTAAAAAACTATTGAATTGGAACCATGTTTTCCAGAGATATGGAAACCCCTCTGAATCATAAAAAATAATTGAATACCTCCCAAGCATGAAAGGTTAGAGGTGTGGAGGGGGGGGAGGAGGGAGGTTAGAGGTGTGGAGG
>NW_019397011.1:73095-93990 GCF_000591075.1 Eurytemora carolleeae | reverse complement strand
ATAAACAGAACTAAGAATAAACAGAACTAAGAATAAACAGAACTAAGAATAAACAGAACTAAGAATAAACAGCACTAAAAACAAACAGAGCTAAGAATAAACAGAACTAAGAACAAACAGAGCTAAAAATAAACAGAACTAAGAAAAAATAATACTAAGTATAAACACAACTAAGAATAAACAGCACTAAAAACAAACAGAGCAAAGAATAAACAGAACTAAGAATAAACATAACTAGAATACACAAAACTAAGAATAAACAGAACTAAGAATAAACAGAACCAAGAATAAACAGAACTAAGAATAAATAGCACTAAAAACAAACAGAGCTAAGAATAAACAGAACTAAGAATAAACAAAACTAAGTATAAACACAACTAAGAATAAACAGAACTAAGAATAAACAAAACTAAGAATAAACATGACTAGAATCACAAAACTAAGAATAAACAGACTAAGAATAAACAGAACTAAAAATACACAGAACTAACGAAATAAACAGAACTAAGAATAAACAGAACTAAGAATAAATAGATCTAAGAATACATAGAACTAAGAATAAACAGAACTAAGAATAAACAGAACTAAGAATAACAGAACTAAGAATACATAGAACTAAGAATAAACAGATTGAAGAATAAACAGAATTAAGATTATACAGGGCTAAGAATAAACATTGCTAAGGATAAACATTGCTAAGAATAAACAGAACTAAGAATAATCATGACTAGAATACACAAAACTAAGAATCAACAGAACTAAGAATAAACAGAACTAAGAATAAACAGAACTAAGAATAAACAGAACTAAGAATAAACATAACTAAGAATAAACAGAAATAAGAATCAACAGAACTAAGAATAAACAGAACTAAGACTAAATAAAACTAAGAATAAGCAACGCTAAGAACAAACAGAACTAAGAATAAACAGAACTAAAAATAATCAGAACTAACAATAAACAAGAACTAAAAATAAACACAACTAAGAATAAACAGAACTGAAAATAAACCGAACTAAGAATAAACAGATATAAGAATAAACAGAATTAAGAATAAACAGAACTAAGAATAAACAGAACTAAGAATAAAAACTAAGAATAAGCAGAACTAAGAATAAACATAACTAAGAATAAACAGAACTAAGAATAAACATAGCTAAAAATAAACAGAACTAAGACTAAATAGAACTAAGAATAAACAGAGCTAATAATAAACAGAACTAAGAAGAAACAGAACTAAGAACAGCTTCTGTTTGAAAAATTAGGATAGATTAAGCAGTAGACCTGCTCAAAAAACAATATTTTTACAACATATATTGTCCTCTAGGGCATTCATAACTGGGAAGATTCATATATGGGCGTGAAGCGCACCAATTTTTTATGCTCAAAATTCGAAACAAATTAAGTTTTCCCCGTCTTTAAGCGTATTTTATCCCCAAGACAAATCCCCCTTTTTTATTTGAAAACAATTTTTTATATAATTTTTGTTTATTTTTGTGTGATTTTTAACATTTTTTAATATTCATTTTTATGGTTATATTTTATCGTAAGAAATGAAGAAGGTCAATCCAGGCCGAAATATATTTTCAATATATTTCTGCAAAATACCTCATTATATGGTGTTTGATCATTTTAAGCAAAAATTATTTTTAAAAAATAGGTTTTGAGAAATATTTCAAATATTTTAACTTTTATCTATCTAAAGGATTTATTTTTTATATCTTTGAGAGCGTGTTTAATTACAAAAAGTCATGTTTTTAATAAATGTTTTTTTTCCTCTTCTATTTAATTAAAACATTGCAGTTTGGCAAAACTTAAAAAGAAAACAATGACTAGTCAATAGAAAACAATTTCAAACAAATAAATATTTTTTGAAAAACTTTTTTTTTAAAGAGGGATTAAATAATGTTTTGTTAGCTGTACATTATAGCCCCATGCTATAAACTAATCATCGTGCTATAATGTATAATTGCATTGTATTTAAGTTTAAAACTTGATGGAGGGGACAACTTGCGGTTAGTTTATCCGTAAAACTTGTATTTCTTCTGCACCTGCGTTTAATATAATCTAAAGATGAAACGACTACATGAAATTCATTTTAAAGTTTTTTGTTGTCGTTAAAATAAATAGTTTTACGCCAGTAAATTTTTACTTTTTTACATATTTTGCATGAAATGGGTCTGTTTTCATTAAGTTTACACAGTACAATTGCCGTGCCGTTAATTGGACTAGTTAAAGTCATAACTTGAGTTTAAAAGTTGTTTTTATGTTCCAGAGTTTTCTTGTTCTCACTGTTTATACAAACAAAAAGTCATACTAGGGCCCTAAAAGTTCTCTGATTTTCAGAAATCAGTAAAATACATTTAACAGAGAGAACAGTATTTTTGGGATGCTAGAGAACAAGACGAAAATCATTAATGTTCTTCTTCGATCCCAATTTTTGAAAACACTCCTTTTAAGGAAAAAAAACTGCTAAAACAGTTGGAGGACTGAGAGATCATTAACATTGTATTTAGTTATACATGATTTAATTTAACTTGGGATTAGGAAAATTCTTTTCAAAAAGGTTCCAAAATTTGGATTTAATTCAAATCGTTAATTTTCTATTTTGCAAATTTGAATCAAAAATGTTGTTATTAAATAATTATTCTTAATTTTCCCTTCATAAGGTTTATTCGTTTTAATGTAATATTAAAAAGTGGAAAGTATTATTTCTTGCATGGCTTTTTTATTAATGTTTAATCAGCTTATCCCTTTAACCAACAGAACTTTTAAATTACAATATTCCCACAACCTCTATTTTTAGAGGTTTTTAAAATATTTTCTCCTTAAACACTTAATGTTTGTATGTTTTGTAATTTTTTATCAATAAATGATTACTTACTTACTAGGCATTATCATTTTGGAATTAAGAGCTAACCGCCCCGGGGGTTTCTGTATTTTTGACATAAAAAAATAATGCAATAAAACATCATCCTTATAATTCTGATTGTACAATTAAATATATTTAAATTATCTTGTAATTTCTGCGATATTAAGTCATTTGATCAAAATTATTTTAGACCTTATCCTTAATGCACAATTTCCCAGTTAATTTTTTTTTTGAAAAATAGATTCTCTTCACTGTACAGTGTACACAGAAGACTGTTAAAACAAAAACCGATATTAATTCTCAAATTGTAAAACGGCTGAACCGATCGGGCCCAGATTTTTTGTGGGCCATCACGTGGCCCCAGGGAAGGTTTATAGATGATCGAATTTTCAAACATTTGCCTCTATCAAAATTTGATTTTTGAAAATTTGAAAAATCCACGGAATTTTTTTTAGAAAATCCGCGAAACTTTAGTTTTGTTTTTCTTTTTCAATGTGTACAAAGAGAAAATGTTCAAAATCAAAATAGAAAATGGGCTCGAAGCGCCCTGTCAGCATAGTTTTAATATATCTTATATAATTAACTTTTGTGGACTATACGATAGTTTTAGCATATATGTATTTAAAATAGAGTCTCTCTTGATGATTTTATTTATGTTTGGGTTTATTTTTCCTAAATTATTTTTTTTTTAAATGAGAAACGGTGGTTGTCACTGTGAGTTGTGATAAGTTGTCGCCTGTTTTTTTTCTATGGCCTAGGGATGGGCATAGTTTTATTTAAACTAACAAAATTTTTGAGATCGAGCATAATTTTTTGCGAATAAGGGCGTCGTTCATAAAAAAACGAAGAATGGAGGAACGAAGTGGATCGTTCAGAGCGATGAAAAAATTATAATCTTTTTTAAAAAGTTCGAAAAAACTTGAAAAAAGGAATGTTTTTTTAATGAACGAAATAATTTTCCAAAAGATTTTGAAAAAAAATTTATTGGACGAACGAATTTTTAGAATTTTTTTCTAATAAAAACTATTCTTTTTTATTTAACCAACGATTTTATTGAACAATTTATTTTACGGAACGAACAGTGAGAAAACGAACGAAATAGATGGAAAAATAAAAAATTATTTTGAGAACGAATGGAGTAAATATTTTTAACGATTGAATAAAAAACGAACGAAAGGGATTGTTAACGAACGATGAACGAACGAAATGAAAAAAGTCGAACTTGCTTAAAATCTTTATATCAATTGTATCTTGTAACTTGGCCATCTTTATTTTAAAGTAAAAAAATCCTCTCAATAATTATTGCACCTCCCATATTACCAACAAATCTGAACAATCCCTAAAAGAATCTCTTTGAGAAAATTTAATAGAATTAAATTCTATTAAATCTTTTTTGAAAAGAATTTAACAAAAGAAAAGCAATCTTAACAGATTTTATAAAAGAATACTTTTAGGCAAACTATATATCTCAGGTGTATTTCATTATTTCATAACAACAACAATAGATGTTGAATTTACATTTTCTTTATTCAATAAACTTGGATTTTTATTCCATGGGAATATGTCAATATTTATTTTCTTAGAAAACATTTATTTTTAGAAGATATCATTATATGTTTAAAAAAATTACTGGTGGTAGTTTCTCCAAGAGCTCACTGGGACAGAATTGCTAAATATGTTGATACGTTTTATTTGTAGCATTTTTGACAAAATTACATTAATTAACAAGAACAATTAATATTTCAGATATTTTTATAAGCAGAAATATTTTTAAAACGATTTATTTAATTGCTATAGCTCTTCTCAATAAAAATACGAGATATTTAAAGCAACCCCCTTAGCAAAATTCAAAATTTTCACATTGGTTTTTATATTCATTTTATTGCTTCTGCGAGGCATTTGTACTAGATAATAGATATATCTTTATTTGCGGCTTCAAATCATATGTTATGTTAGCTAAGATACAGGGTGTCCCAATAAACATGGGAGTTCAGTGACGAATTCGATATCGTCTTTNGGAAGAAAAGGAGGGGGAAGGTAATATTTATATAATAATGAAATAAAGGGAGGGGGGAAGGTAGTATTTATCTTAAATCAAAATGACTAATTACTTACTTCAAATTAATTTTTTAATCCCTTTCTCTTTGTAACCTGATATCTCAAACCTTTCTTATTTCCAACTGAATTCTGCTAGATCAAATGGTCAAGTTCTGTTTTATAACACGTTTACACCATCAGGTTTCAAAGCTATAAGAATGAGATAATTTGAGTTTGTGGAAAACCAAACTTCTTTCCATTTCAAAATCCTATATCTTTGCTACAGTTTTGATATTTAAAAAAAAAACAATTATAGGTTTTAAATTAAATACACTGGTAGGCGATTATATAAATAGAAGCTGTCAACTCAAAAAGCTTCTCTTTGATTACTTGTAAACTTTTGATTAGAAAAAAGTTTGTTAACAATCAAAACTTAAATAAAAAAGAAGTCTAATTGTTTTGATATAATCACCTACCACTGTACTGTACTGTACTGTACTGTACTGTACTGTACTGTACTGTACCACTGTAGATTAAGTTTGAAATATCAAAATTATAAGTTTAAACAGGTTTTTTGGAAGGTTTTGGAGTGTCGAGTTGGTTAGATTTAAGTTCATTACTGTACAAGTTATGATCAATAAATGACGAATTTCATTCCGTTTTCTTCTGGTTATTTATAACTGCATGTTTTGGGTTAAATACAGTGATAACCAGAAAACTCTGGAATAGAAAGACGACTTTTAGAATCAAGTTTTAACTTTAAAAATTTCAATGCCGACGAAACACAGCAATTGTGCAGTGTAAAAACACCCATTTCACAAAAAAGTGTCTGGTGTCTGGTAAAACCATTTGCTTTGTAACACCATCAACTACACTTAAGTATTGCTATAATGTCGTCTTCCTATTTGATCGGTATCTGGATATCACTGTATATATAAATGTCCTCTGGCTTTTCTCTCTTCTATAAGGATTAAAGAAAACTTCTAATCTGCATTTCTTTCTATAAAGAACAAGGGTTGAGCTTGTTCTTAAATGTAAAATTTAATCATAAAATAGTATTTTTTACAAACTATATAAAATGGAACTGTCTAATAATTTTGGCCATTTTCTGTAGCACTGATGCGGCTATAAAAATATATCAAAACTAGGCTTTTAGGGTGCTTCGCGCCCATCTTCTTTTTCAACTTTTAATTGTGGCCTTATCTGTGCGCATCATCTCTTTATACAGTATAAAACAATAACAAACAAAACAGTTTGCGGATTTTTAGCGCATTTTTTAAAATTTTAAAAATTAAAAAAACCTTTAATCACTAATTTTTGAAATTTTGATCATTCATAAACCTTCCCTGGGGTCACGTGAGATTCCACACCAAATTTGGGCCCAATCGGTTCAGCCGTTTTGACGTTTATTGGATACAAACAAACAGACAGACAAGCCAAATTTTCATATAGATTAATTTCAAATCCAGAGTTTTTTTAAATGCTAAAACTGATCCAAAAAAAAATTTCAAAAAGTGTTGAGCTGATCCGAAACATAAAATAATTCTTTTTTATTTTTCAGATATTTAAAGCATAAAAGAACTATACTATAAATACTAGTTTTATTATTTTTTAACATAGTTTTATAAATGTATACATTTAAATAAAAAAATGGCTTAGGCATTAGGAATCACCTTTTCTTAAAGATCTTTAGTTTTTATCACAAATCATCAAAAAATTGTCGCTTTAGCAATAATTCAGAACATTTGTTAATAGATTATAAATATAAAGAAATAATTGTTGAAACTTTAATAAAAAACAAATTGAAAATTGTCACATCCCGACATCCTTGGTGTTTAAAGTTATTTATCATATATAGAGGAAAATGTCCAATTTACTTATCTTTCATCGAAAACGGATATATCATTTTTTTTCTTGCTGATAGTGAAAATCAAGGTAATAAGGCAAGAAAAGTTAATAGCTGTTGCGTATTCTCTGCGTACATATTGAAACCAGCTCTCTCTAGACTGTGTTTGTAAACAAGATGCATTAGTGTTCCTCTAGTATCCGCGGTGTATAAAAGCATTAAATTTTAATAATTCACATAATGGTTTTCTATGACCAGACTATTTTATTTATTTTTATGTGAAAGATGGATTTCATGCATATCCCATGTCAGGCTGTGACATCCGTCTTGTGTTTACTTTACAGCCCAGAGACAGTACACTTTATACCTCAGTACATACACCTCTGAGAAAACTATCTTTACATTATAATTCTTTGCTGAAAATTACTTCATGTACAGTATACACATGCAGTACATTTTGTGCAAATGACGTCATTTTTGTTTTAGCTTGAAAGTTATACTGTACATTTTTTCAATAAATACATAAAATTATTTTTTTTCTTTTCGGCCACCAGGTGGCGCTAAAGTGGCGCCGTTGGTGGAGGGTTAGAAGTGGCGCTTTGTCATTCCTCATTATTGAATAATTTATTCAATAAAGCAGAATATAAATCACTGGCAAGTTAAATTTACCATGCAATGCATGAAGAATTTTTGATTAAAATGATAAATAATTCCAAGGGTCTAATGCAAGGAAAGTTAATTGCGGTCATGTATACTCTGCGTACATATTGAAACCAGTTCTCTTTGGGCGGAATTTTTAAACAAGAATAGATGCATCAGTTTTCGTTTAGTATCCGAGGAGGTTTACAGCATTAAATTTTGATAATTTTGATAATTCACATAATAGTTCCCTAGATGACCAGAATATTACATTGATTTTTGTATGTGAAAGATGGATCCCATATCAGGCTTTGACATCTGTCTTGTGTTTACATTACCGCCCAGAGACAGTACACTGCAGTACAAAAGATGTTTAAACTTCTGAAATAACTTTCCTTGCATTACATCCTTGAATAATTTGAAATATTTCTAGTTGCTTGGATAAACAAAAAATAACAAAATAATTTAAAATTTTGATATAATTTATTCAAAAATATGTGATTGCTTGATCACACGATTTTGAATAAAATATACAATCTTGAATTTTACAGTGAACTGACATCTCTGTCGTCGATGATCAGACAAAGGGTACCATTGTAAATCGGACATACATTGCCAATTTACGAATTTCAAGATAAGGTTGGTTTCCTCAATTTGAAATTTGAATTTAATCATGTTTGGCCTTCCGCCTACAAAAATGTATAAAATAGAAAAGGCAAAAAAATTGGATTAAATTTTAAATGTTTTGATAGAAAGTCAAAATGTTGACTAAACTGTTGAATCAGCGTTGATAGGTCATTTGAAATTGCAATGACCTCTGCAGTTTCTTTACTAGAGATTCTAAGAGAAATATTAACTTCTGACAAGCACACAGTTTATCTGTGCACGGATATTCTGCGCTTAGGCGCACAGCAGTTAGACTTGGTTTCAATTTCTCTGAGCTTAAGCGCACTTGTTTGCACTTCGACATCCTCGTTGCTACACATTTCCCTAGAGTAAATATGTTTGCAAGAAATTGAATTATTAAAACTATCAATAGAACTTAACTGTCCTATCTATTGGAAAGGGTTAATATAAAGCAACCATGATTTTTTTTACACTTTTGATAATTAACTATGGGACGCATGTATGCTATTATATATAATTCAGTCGATTAGGAGAGAAGCTGAACAGCCTAGATCTACCTACAACATTAAATGAATAAAAGGATCAAAAGTAAAAAAAAAAATTTTGTAAATTTTTCTCGGCATAGAAAGTTCACCAGAGAATATTTTACATTAAAAAAAAAATTAAAAAAAAAATAAAAATAATATTACTAATATTATTTGTTAATGTTAAAGTCAATGTTAAACATCGCAATTTTCAGGCTTACAGTTGCTAATTAGGCCATGAAATTTAGTTTACAAAAAAAGAGTATTAAGTATACTTTTTAAACATAGAGTATAAAGTATACTTTTTAAACATAGAGTATGTAGTATAATTTATAAACATAGAGTATGAAGTATACTTTTTAAACATAGAGTATGTAGTATAATTTAGATATACCTAGTAGAACTATACCTGGCTAGTAGAACTAAACTGTCTGCAATATTCATCCCATCTTTCGAACTTGTTTCAAAGAAAATTGCACTAAATGAAATGATTAACTTTAATGTGTATATAGGAAAATTTAATAATCTCAAATGAGAAAGAACATTATGGATTAAAATAATACTAAATGTTGAATAACAATGATAATAAAAGTAATAAACCCATCCCATATTCCATTTGATAATTTTCGCTTTTATCTAGTTTTTGTTTTGTTCGTTTTCGACATAGATTAATTAAAATAACAGATAAGACACTAGATGTCGTCTTTTCAAGAATTGGGAAAAAAACTTGTGCACAAAACCCTGAGGCAGAAGTCCGGAGGAGTTTCGCACAGTGGTCTGGTCTAAATTGGCTAATTTATCTTGAGGGAACCCATGTTTTTTTAATTCCACTAGCGACCTTAGCTAAAATCATTAATTAAAACCAATAGACGGCGGGGTTTACTATGACTATTACCTAATAATTTAAACCTGGGAAACGCCGGGCACAATACATTATTTCCTGCAGAAGTCGTCGTTGTTTTCCATTTTATTGTAGGGATTACTGTACCTGTATTCCCGAGCCATAACTTCTCCCTCCTCTCTCGTAACACATCTAAAATATTGTTAAACAAAGTTGAAAAGATAAAAATCAGAAAATTTGAATGAAAAACTTCGATATTCTGAATCCAATGGCGAACAGCTGCAAAAGATCTGTCGGAAGTGACGTCATACAGAAGCATAACACCGTCAGCCCGCCGGAAATATGTTTTCGTCACACTTCGAAACCTTTCCTGACCTAAACAAAATTTCTATGCCAATAGAGAAAACATCTGAAAAGTAGGGTTTAAAATGTTCGTTCAGTCAACGAAAATGAGAACAAAAACAAAAATTTTCTTTTATAAATTTCGCGACATTCGTTAAATTCGTTCAAAACTTTCGCAAAATTCGTTCGAAATTTTCGTGAAATTCGTTTAAAATTTGTGTGAACTTCGCGAAATTCGTCGTCGAAAATGCATCATAATTCGCAAAAATGAATGAAAATGAAAGAATTTCGTTCTTTCATTTTCGCAAAATTGTAATCTTGAAGATTATGAAAAGAAACTGATTTTTTAATCTATATATCTTTGCAACCCGATGTTGAAGACTCGTTATAGTTGTTGTATGTATTACCCCCTCAACCTGTATATTTATAACTAGGGATGAATCGTTTTCACTTTTTTGAAAACAATCGTTTTGGAAAAAGATCGTCTTTAGAAACGATTGTTTTTTAAGAGTTCAAAATGAGTGATTCGTTTTCAAAAACGACTTTTTTTCTAAAAACGAAACGATCGTTTAAAAAAACGAAACGAAATACGATAATTTTTTAAAGGATTAACAACCATATTTATAACCTGCTGTGTCCCAAAGCTGGATAGCTATATTTCTGTCATCTACTCGTATTGTCTTCACTTGGAAATCAACACCTTCATAGACAATATTATTATAAAAGTTTAAATAGATTTAAAGGGATTGTTTCTTATTCTGCAGAATGCGGGTAAAGAACAAAACTAAACTGGTGTATTTTCTTCTTGTCCATCTGAGGTTCTTTAAAAAAATTTGATAAAAAAAGTTGCCATCATTACAGTGATAACCAAAAATAAGGGAATGATCCAAAAAAAATTAGAATTGCCGTTAGTAAGTTTGATTTGTATGAATATTTTAACTTCAGAAATGTATTAATAGCCCATTTTCAGAGACGTAACAGTTTTGAATGACAACATATTTTGACGTTAACCATAAACAGGCGGGGGGGGGGTAGACGAACCGAAGACACATCTAAAAATAAAACTTAATTTATTGTTTCATCAGTGTTTTAATTAATGGTAAAATTAGAACTAACCGATTAGATAACTGTCTGCTTTACAAAAACAGAGAAAACATGTCTTGCTATCTCCATACGACGAACTCATTCATTAAACAAATATTTTACCGCCTATAGACCAACAGTACCGACCTATTATTCCCCCCTAAGAGGGAAGTTATGTTGCGTAACGTCCCTTGGGCCAGTTATGTAAAATAACCACCCGTTTTGCGAAGTTTTCGGTGAAAAATCGCGCTTTTTCATCTCAAAATACAATAAAATTTTGTAAAACTGCTTTTTTGGGAAATAAAAAATTTACTTAACCACGGGTTTCCTAAACTCCCTGGTGATGATATTAAGATTATAATTAATAATACTAATAAATGATTATTATCTTAATATCAAAAAAATTTAAAAAGTGCAATGTTTAATATGAACCACCCTGTACCTAGTGTTGAACTAAGGTTTGAAAGGAAGACCCCCTTGGTAATTCTATTTATAAATGATGTTTTTCCAACTGCAGCATCCCCAGCAAACACAACCTAACAAATAAAGTTTTTGTGCACGTGTACTGTACTGTACAGTACTGTACTGTACTGTACTGTGCGTGTACTGTACTGTACTGTACTGTACGTGTACTGAAATTAATTAATTTATTTGGGATTGCTGTTTTTTTAAAACCTAGTTTAACAAAAAAAACACCATCAATGGATTTTTAAACAGTGTTTTTTAACAAAAACACCCTCATTGGATCATTAAACAGTTAAAAAAACCGCCATTGATCTTTAAAAGTGGTTTAAACAATAAAAATAGGAACTGATCTTCAAAAAGTTTGTCAATGGCAGAAATATTTGCCCAAAAATACTGTTTTCTATATTTGTATGGCCCGTTGCAAAGATTTTTATGAATGACTTATTTTCAAATCAAGAAAGCAATGAAGAAAAAATATAAAATCCATCATTTTAAAGATGGATCTTCCAAAATTCATCTTTTATATTTTATGATCAACAATAAAAAGGCTTGAGAATGTTCAACTTGAATGTTCATCTACAATAATTGTTTTGATGAGTAATTTAAAAATTTGTTGAAAATTAAAATATGATTATACTTAGACCTTATAAGTTCTATCAGGGGGCCCGGTGGGCTCAAGGTTTCCAGAGAAACTTGGAAATTCTCGAATATTCTCTCCTCCCCTAATCTTTCATTGTCATTGTCATCATTATCATAATCATTGTTGTAAGTATGGTTAACACTGTCATGGATATTTTTGTCGTTATTCATATATGTATAATTTTCATCATCAAAATCAACATCATTATTTGTTTTGTTTTGATTAAAATTGTCATTATAATCAAAATCATAACCAACATTTTATTCTCATTAAAAACATCATTATTCTCGTTCTTAATATTGGTATTGTTTTCCAAAACCAATTATCAGTATTACTCTTTGAATTTGAATTATTTACATACAAATATTTCATTTTCTCTCAAAATTGTTATAATTATCATCAATTTCATCACTTTCAAGAAATTGTCATTATCATTATCAAAATAATCATATCATATCATTAAAACCATTATCATGTTTATATCGTCATGGTCTATATCACTATCACTTTCAATACTATTATTATCAGCGATGTGATTATCATCTTCAATGAATGATTCCTTGAAATATTGTAAGCTGGATAATCAACAGAAACCTCTCTGTGGAAAGATGGATTAAAAACAAAACAAAAAATTAAAATAATCATTGATAGTACATCGATAACCTAAAAAAACAGATTTTCAACCATAACAGAAAAAATAAAAACGTAGAGAAAACATCATCATTCATAGAGTAATGTACAGTGGAAGGCGATTATATCAATACAATAAAAACAACTTTTTATTTAAGTTTTTTTAAGCTTTTTTCGAATTACAAATTTACAAGTAATTAAAGAAAAGCTTTTTAATTGACAGCTTTCCTTGACTTCCTTGTTTATGTGTAACAATGCTGTTTAACTGCTTGATATTAATCCAAATTTAAATCGAAAGTTTTCTTTATTATATTGATATAATCACCAAACACTGTAATAAAACTAAGCTTTAACATTCAATTTTACATTATCAATCATTACCAATTCCATTAATAAATTTAATCAATCAAAAAACATGAATCATAATAAAATATATAATTAGATTAAGCTTGACAGTTAAAAAATGAGAAGTTTATTATTATCCTTTCCTTGATAGTCGGCCTAACCCACATAGAGGTGGAACAGTTGGCCTGTAACAAAAGTATAAAGTATAAAGTAAAGTGACATCTCAGATATTTATTTTGTACAAACCCTCCTTTGCTCCTCGCAGAAACACTTAACATTAAGGGGACTGTAGAGGATAAATGAAAGGGGGTATAGGCTGAAACCTGAGAATCTCAGGCGTTGAACGATATACATACAATTGACAAGAAATTGATATAAAACTGTGTCAGAATTATACCAAAGCGTATATTTAAGCACCAAAACGAAGTAATATACATTCATATCAGGGGGGAAGATAGTTCTCTACCTGTGTGCTCAGTTAGCTGTACTGTAAACTTACAACTGTTTACTAATACTGATATACTATAGGTTAGGCCAGAATAAACTTATAATAAACAAATATGCAGTACTCTCTCGGTATAGTTTATGGCCTATAAAATTAGTAAAGGATTAGCGTACATCATCACTCTTTATACTATAACCTCGTTGGTTTATATCTTGTTTAAGTGTTTATTATAATATATCGCTTAAAGAGACTGTTCACGTATTTTCAATCGACCCTCTATACAATTAGACTGCAATTAACCCAATTCATACCGGTATCTTTGATCATCAATCAATACAGACACACTTAAGATAAAGGTTATGAACCAAACAATGATTTATTGTAATAATATGTCGCATAATTAAATATAATTTGCACCCAGTTCATGCTATTCAGTGTATACATTGTTCCCCAACGTGGAATGTACAAATGCCAATTTACATAATACATTATAATTTTTACTGTTCAATATGACATTGCTAACCCTGATATTAAGTGATATTCTTTGTAAATGACAAATAAGCAATATTCAAATAAAAACTAGTTAGAAATGTATAACTCCAGTTTCAGAGATATATTATAATCTATATATTCCACACAGTCTTCAAATTCTCTCATACTTTGAGGGTAATTAACCTCACACCAAAATGAATAGACCAAGAAAAATCTAACCTGGGAGGTATATATAGACTTGGAATTTTTTTGGAACTTTTTCTGGTGCCTCGATCAATCTTCAATAATAAATACACAAATTAAAATATTTAAATGCCTCCTGAAATTTATGAAAAACGTACCCCGTCAAGGTTGGAAGTTTTAATAAATCCTACAATATTAAATCCTGCTGTATTAAGATATTCTTTTGACAAACTTTTTCAATATGACCTTTACAAATGCTGGGATTAGAATATGATTTCTGAAGAAAATCCTTAGAATCGATGTAAGTATAAGCGTATCATAATACTGGAATGGGCTGGCTTAAATATAATCTATACCTGTAATGGGCTGGCTTGTATATAATCTATACCTGGAATGGGCTGGCTTGTATATGATCTATACCTGGAATGGGCTGGCTTGTATATGATCTATACCTGGAATGGGCTGGCTTGTATATGATCTATACCTGGAATGGGCTGGCTTGTATATGATCTATACCTGGAATGGGCTGGCTTGTATATGATCTATACCTGGAATGGGCTGGCTTGTATATAATCTATACCTGGAATGGGCTGGCTTGAATCTGATCTATATGAGGAGAAAATTTAGCACTCTCAGGAGTGTAGGAGGCAGCACTTTCATCCCCTTCTGTCTCGGGTGATGTAAATCCTCTATCAAAAAACAAACAAAATAAGATCTACAATCTACATTCGGTTTTATCGGGTTTCCAAAATTGTATTACATGTCAAGTTGAAACATTATCATCATTAGCGGAGAGCTTGAATAAATCCCAGTTCAAAATATGAAGTTTTCTCTTACAGAATATCACAGAAAACGTTAAGTATTTTAACAATGTAGTTTTAAGAGTAAGATTAAGTTTATTGCAAAATTAAGTTGTGCATTTAATCGACATTTTTTTGAAGAAAGTTTCCTCTATTTTAGAATATATAATACTAAAGACACAAAAGAAAAGTTTATTTTAAATCCTCAAATATAAATTTGTTTAAATTAATTTTTACAAAAGGTTTAGTTTATAACTAAAAAAGGAAAAAAAAATAAACGATCACAAAACAATATAAAAATGTGCCAGGTCTATACCGGTGTGAATACAATGTGCTGAAAGAAGGAAAATATTTTTTTATCCTTGATTATTGAAATCAAATTCTGGCCACGTTCCCTCCCTTAACCACTAAACTATCTCATTGTGGAGAATATTAATGGAGATAACAACACATCTAATAATTATATGTTTTAATCTAGTCCGGTACTTTCGTAAAAAAATACAGAATTCCGCGAAAAAGTTTGCGAAATACAAAAGAAAGTGTTCGCATTTTCTCGCAAAAAACCGGTGGAAAACCTAATTGTGATTCAAGAATAACGGGAAAGTATGATTACCTGTTTGATTCCTCACCATCATCCTCACCAGGCATTGTGCTCATACCACTATCTTTAAAGGGGACTATTTGACGAAATTTCAAATGAAGCAATATTTACAAAATAATTTTTTGAACATTCAATATTGAGGAAGAAATCGTCGTGTTCTTTTTTGAAAATTAGATTTCTTGTCTTTGTTGCCTAAGTTCACAAGTCTTTTTTCCAGAAAACGCGCAATTAAAAATGTTCAATTGTCTTTAAATTGTATTGTTGGAGTTGTGAAGCTGACACATGTAATTCCAAATCTAACACTCAAATTCTAACAGTTTTTTTTCCATGTTAAAGGGAGTGTTTACGAAAAAATAAGATATTTGCTGATACAAATGCTCCGAATTGAAATCCTCATTTACAACTTGTGATATCTGAATAATTAGTTTTAATTTTGATTGAATTATTTTGCGGTTTGGGTGGAATACTAAAACTCCGTGAATCTTATGGGTTTTGCATGTTTAACCATTTTCTCCTTACAGACGCAGCAGATAAAAGTAAAATTAGAAGAGATCCAAACCGAATTCAATTCGTCATCAGCCTAAACCCACTTTAATTTCTCGCGAACACTCCCTTTAACAATTTTAAATTGTGTTACCTATATCATCTAAAAGTCTTGTTATTCCGAAACATCCATCTGATAAATACATCGGGTCAACTTCTCCACAACTTGATAATAAAAATATTACATTGCTTTTTATTTATTTTTTCACTATAAGTGCTGATTACTCTCATCAAACTCTAATTTGATAATACTCATTTCTAAAATTTGAGCTTGGACCTTAAAAGCTTAAACCAAACTAAAAACTGGTCTTAGCGTCTTTCGCTCAAGCCGAGACTCGAGTTTTAGCTAGACTTGGATTTATGAAAACTTATTGAGTACATATATTATATTTGAGTATATATGTATTATATTTGTACATTTATAAATTCGGGTTTTTTTGTAGTGTCAAAAATGGCTATATTTATGAAGAAAAAAAAACACTATGACAATTATGAATTAAATACAGGAATTTTCGAAATTTACGCCTGAAAATCTGGACATTGACACAGCTGATCATCTGCATACGTAAAGAAAGCTTGTTGAGCAGTCCTCATTAGACGAAGCAGAACCAATCAGAAGTCAACCTGAATCGAGTTTACATAACACGTGAGTCTGATTGTATGAACCACTGGTTTTACTCGTTTTTTTTTAATCTTAGCTATGATGTCGCAGACCTTTGATATTTGTTAATTGTTAAAGGTTTAAACTATCTTGTTGGAAAGTTAAAAGGATTAAATAATTAGAGTTTTAGGATAGTACTCCTAGGTTTCGTACATTAACATTACATTTTTATAATCTTTTTTAAGGGGGTTACTTTTGCGATCCTAAAAGTTAATTAATGTTTTATTCATATTAATTAAAATCATTATCATTCAGTTTAAATCTTGGAAGAAAATGCAAAGGAGAAATTTTCTAACAAAATGAATTGCTTCCATATAAATCATAATGGAGAACAGTGGATTTATCCAGAGAATAGAGACAACATTGACGTAGTTTCTGCTAGAGATGGAGAACAGTGCATTTATCCAGAGATTAGAGACAACCATTGATGTAGTTTCTGCTAGAGATGGAGAACAGTGGATTTATCTAGAGAATAAAGATAAAATTGACGTAGTTTCTACTAGAGATGGAGAACAGTGGATTTATCCGGAGAATAGAGACAAAATTGACGTAGTGTCTGCTAGAGATGGCGAACAGTGCATTTATCCAGAGAATCGAGACAACATTGACGTAGTTTCTGCTAGATATGGAGAACAGTGCATTTATCCAGAGAATAGAGACAAAATTGACGGAGTTTCTGCTAGAGATGGAGAACAGTGCAATTACCAAGAGAATAGAGACAAAATTGACGTAGTTTCAGCTAGAGATAGAGAACAGTCCATTTATCCAGAGATTAGAGACAACATTGACGTAGTTTCTGCTAGAGATGGAGAACAGGGTAGTGTGAATTGTGATGCGTCAAAGTCGATCAGGTTTTTAAATTGAATGTAGAGTTTTGATCCTTAACTTAACCTTTAACACTTTTTTTCCGATAAAGTTTGAGAGTGTGGGGGGGGGGATATTTCCGGTTAGCTCAGTGAGTTTGATGTGTCTTAAAAAGTCCAACTTTAAAATTTTTAGATTTTTTACTATCTAAATTGTTTAGTTTAGGTTTTTAAAGTAAATCGGAAAACACTTTTTTCTTTGACCCCCTTTTCTACTTTTTCTTTGGACAATGCAGAACTGCTTAACACCTTGTCAAGTTCCATGAAATTTTATTTAGTGTTTCGAGATTTCAGCCGGCGCTCAATTGGAACCGGTTTTTGGCTGTTTAGCGACGCGGTTTAAATTCTTTAAATTTGCTTATATATTTAAGTCAACACTATAAAACCAAATTTTCATGCAAAGAATATAATTTGATTAAAGTTTACAATAAACTAGTCGTTATTCAACCTTAATTATAATTGAAAAAATTGTTCTGCAATTTCCTTGATTGTAGTCATGTTGTGTGTCTGTACCAAAAGAGTGTGTGTAAGGTTTACCGAACATGCAAAACAGTGCGACTGGCTTTCTCATGCCAGACCATGGCGCCATTTCCTTTCCCTTTATTCCTATTCCCTGGCAAGAACTTCTTCACTTTTTCAACTTCTTGATGCACAGGGTAGGGTGGAGGAATGGCGGAGGAAGGTCAAACGGCGGGTCGGTGTTTCAACAATATCAGAAATGTTTAATAACTTTTCTTATTAATTAAACTATATTTGAAAAGCCCTTGAAAAATAACGTGAGTCAAATGTTAATATTTGCCAAAAGTAAAAACATTTATTTATTTTTTTCGACGTACCTTTTTAATTTAAAAAATCCTCACTTAAACCATAATTACCATGCGGGCCTTAAAAAACCTTATTTCATACGGTGGTAGGCGATTATATTAATACAATGAAGACTACTTTCGATTTCAATTTTGATTTATTTCAAGCTTTAAAGCAGCATGGATATACACAAAAACATGGAAACAAAGAAAAGCTGTCAATTCAAAAACTTCTCTTTAATTACTTGCAAACTTATAATTCTAAAAAAGCTTGTTAACAATTAAAACTTCAAAATAACGTCGTCTTCATTATATTAATATAATCGCCTACCACAGTAATAAAAATGAAAAAGCCTAATTATGTCGACTATTAGAATTATTTCCACACTGTAAAATATATACTACTGCTAATATTAATTATAAATTATAAATTATAAAATGTTTAGGTTGATTTCTACTTTGTTTACGTTCATAGAGGCCATACACTCAAATTTTCTAATTCTTATATCTTTGCAATCTGAGGCCGACTTTTAAGAATTTGAGCCGCAGCTTAAATTTGAGACGTGGCTCACATATGGTTGGTTCCAGTTAAAAGTGTTTTCAATGTTTCAAGCCAGAGCTCAATTGAAACCGGTTTTTGGCGGATATGAGACGTGGCTCAAATTCATTAAATCTGGACTCGGATAGAGTAAACTTTTAATATTCTAAACTTAGTATATTTATGATCTAACATAATTCATAGTTTGAAATATTATCTGTGTACGACATTGGGTTGCAAAGATTTAGGGATTAGAAAATCAAAGTTTGTGGCAAAGTCACAATTCGTTTACCTAATAGAATTTAAAGATGTGTGTTCACGTCTTGAGTCTACCCGAGGAGATCTAAAATTGTTGAAATTTGTCAATTAGTGATAAAATATTGGGGACATTTATCGTCTGCATATTTATCAAAACAATGAAGACGACTTTTGATGACAATTAGTTTCAATGTTAATTAGGACGGTTTTGGAAAAATGTGCATTCAGGAAACCTTTCAGAAAAATGTAAGCTAACACTATTAAAAAAATATATTTATAAAGTTATCACATTGAATTATACGCTTTTACGAAAATGCCTTTAAAATTATTTGATTTCTGTTCCTTTTTATTTTATAAAATTATATAATTATAGACATAGACATATTTTATTTTAAACCTGAGAGCCGGAAGATCAACCATATTCATCATACTATCATTTGTATCCTGCAGCTTCTTATTAGCATCACTAGAATATATTATATATTAGTGTTTTCTTTTAAATTACAAATTCAATACGATGATAATTATATAGCTAATAAACAAATAACCAACATTGCTTGAAAATCACGGCCAAGTTCCTTCTAAATTATTAACCATAAAAGGTTTTTTTCTATTGGAGTTTTTCTTATTTATTAATGAATTGTTAAATGTCTGTATTACAGTTTTATGTTTAAAAAAACTATTTAATATGAATTTAGATCTTTTTGTTCTACCACAAACTTTAAAACATTTTTATGAAACTATTGTGTATCATTCTTACTCACTTCACGGTAAATTTTACTATTAACATGCTATAAAAAAATCATCGTGCTATAATGTAAAATTAGCTGTACATTATAGCACGTGTGCTATAAAGTTTTCATCGGTTCCCGGATTATCTCCACTAAATTTAGGATATTTCCAAAATATTTTTTTTCCCATAAATAAAAATAAAATTAATATTAACTTTTTATTTTTACTTCTGCTTTGTTTCAAAGTTTATTTAATCTAGAAATAGCTATTGAAATAAAACAAGTACACAAACGTTTGATAAAGTACAAATAACACTATTATTTTGGCACGACGTACTGTGAAGTTTTAGACTTAAATTTTCTCTGTATCTCGGAGGTTTTCGCCTTTTAAGATTATATTATAGAATTGCCAAAAACTGTATAATATTGCAAACCAAAATAATAGTGTTAAAAATAGTTATAACTCTATATCATAAAATTAATAAACACACTCAAGATATACTTACTGAAGAAGCTTTAGATAATAAACAAACTCAAGATATACTTACTGAAGAAGCTTTAGATAATAAAAATTCTTCAGATGTACTTACTTAAGAAACTTTAGATAATAAACATACTTCAGATGTACTTACTGAAGAAGCTTTAGATAATGAATATACTTCAGATATACTTAGAGAAGAAGTTTAAGATAATAAACATACTTCAGATGTACTTACTGAAGAAGCTTTAGATAATAAACATACTTTAGATATACTCACTGAAGAAGCTTTAGATAATAAACATACCTTAAATATACTCACTGAATAAGCTTTAGATAATAAACATACTTCAGATGTACTTACTTCAGAAACTTTAGATAATAAACATACTTCAGATGTACTTACTGAAGAAGCTTTAGATAATAAACATACTTCAGATGTACTTACTGAAGAAGCTTTAGATAATAAACATTCTTCAGATGTACTTACTGAAGAAACTTTAGATAATAAACATACTTCAGATGTACTTACTGAAGAAGCTTTAGATGATAAATATACTTCAGATATGCTTACTGAAGAAGCTTTAGATAATAAACATACTTCAGAT
>NW_019397011.1:18219-72806 GCF_000591075.1 Eurytemora carolleeae | reverse complement strand
CACATGTAATGTCGTCTTTACCTACACCTCTCAGAGAAGACCAAACCAAAGCAATCCTCCGGCAATTTCTCTGTACTCCGACAAAAGGAAAAACACCAGATAGGGAAACCTTTTAACTAAGTGAATAATTAAATCCATAAATATCTTTGCAATCCATAGTACTTAATTACACTTAAACAACCAGGTTTATATTTAATCCAACAAATCCTCAAAACACGATTACTCCTTTATCATTGTGATACCCCTAAATAGTAAGTTATCTAACTAAACATTTAAAACCATTTATACATCAATATTTATTTTACTACATCTGTTTTTTTGTAGGCTTGAAATAAATCCATTTATGAGATTATTTGCAACTTCTGTGCCTGAGTTAGGGAGCCCAATCAACAAATCAGCAATTGTCAGTTAATCAATTAATCAATTAGTCAATTAGTTAATTTGTCTGTTTTCTATAATTATTTTCAATTATATTCAATGTATCCAGCTTTATATCTTTACAGGGTTAAATTTAAATCTATTTAAATTTAAATTGAAACCTTAATCTGATCAATAATGTGAAGATAACGTCGTTTCTTTTCTCTTGATAATTCTGATAACTTATCTCTGATTTCTGAAGCAAAAAATGACACTTCGAATGAAAATAATCAGTTTTTAATAACTAAAACATGGAGAGTACGTTGAAAATACGTTTACAGTCACTTAGATGTTGAAAAAGAAGAAATATTTTTATCTGAATTTCTAATTAACACCTAAACCAGAGGTCGGAACTTATGAGCAGCGCTAATCCTCAACACCTAAACCAGAGGTCTGAACTCATGAGCAGCGCTAATCCTTAACACTTAAACCAGAGGTCTGAACTTATGAGCAGCGCTAATCCTTAACACCTAAACTATAGATATGTTTAATTTGAAGCGATCAAATCTTTAATTTGTGAAAAACAACTGACTTGATTTTTTCAAATCTCTGATTGGCTAAGAGCTTATTTGTGGCTCCTGATTGGTTTGTATTTACCAAGTGACGAAGCAAGTGACCCTCCATGCAAAGGTAGCAATGCCCAATTTACAACGGTACCCTTGAAACCTTTATCTGATCACAAATGTTTTTTTTCTACGCATTCCTCCATTAGCTCTTATAAGCAAGAAATGCGGAAACAAGTTCTGCAGAGAAACCACAAATAAAAATTAACAATTTAAAGAAACAAAAACATGGATATCTAATTCGTACTTGATCAGACAAAGCTTTAAGGAGGTACCTTTGCATATCAGGCATTGTTATCTTTGCATGGATGCATGGAGGGTCACTTATAATTACGCCTACAGTCCCTTTTTAACACTTTAGTTTCAGTAGAAGTAAATATTTCCATTTACTGTTATAGCGCCGGTGGTATGAGGATTCATAACTCTAATTGGATAATGAGATAGATAGAAAGATAGATGTTACCGCCATGCAATTTCTATTGGTTCAGAATAGACACCAAACATATGGCTGAACCAATGGACTCGGCATACTAGAGTGGTTGAATCCTCGGGTCATCATGGAAAAAGATCATTGTTTTCTGGTGACCGATTGATGGAATTAACAATACAAAGTTCCGAGCTTAACCCTATCTCTGCTGCCTATCCCTCTAAATCCCATGTTTGATGTCCAAATATGACAAATGATACATCATTGGAAAGCTCTTGTGCTCTACTTTTAGAATCTGCAAAAAAAATTGCAAATTTGCAAAAATTGAATTTTTTTTCTCGCAAAATCCAGTTATATAGCTTAAAAATGTTTGCAAAAAAAAATTGTCCAAAAAATGAAAAATTATACATTTTTGAAAAGCCCTTGACCCTGCCATTTCAAATATGCAAAAAGATTTGCAAAATTTTAAATAACCTAATTTTTAATTAAAAAAAAAACTAAAAATGTGCAAATTTCCTTTGACAGGTTGTTTGCAAAAAATGTGCAATTTTTTTCGCAAAACTTGTGCAATTCGTTTCCTTATGTCAAAGACTTTCCAAAAAGCTAAATTTTATCAAAATCTGACAAGTGAAAGTGGGTCAAAACAAAGATTTAGTTTGTTACAGGAAAAAGCGGTCAGTAGCAGTTAGTATTAAAGCCTGGTTTTAGGCCTAAAGGGAGGGCTTTCGGTATGTAGGAAAAGTCAGAAAAGTTCAACCGCCTCAGACCAATACTTTTTGAGTTATGTAAAAAAAACTACAGGGGGGTCAAATTGCCCCCCCCCCCAGCAGGAATAGGGTTAATAAATATTTTTCAAAACCAAGTCTGGGAATAGATGGGATATGGAGGAATACTAGCGCCTTGGATAATTCTCTTGGGAATTCCTAAATGTAAACTGGAAGATACTATATATTAATCAACTTCTTACAGGTATCAAATTTACATACTAAAAAGAATTCAAAATTTTAATAGATTTGTATTATTACCTTAATCAGATATATGTCTCACTTGTAAAAACACTTTCTCGAAACGATTAATAAGAGTGTTTTATTTACTTCTGACTTTAACCCTATCTCTGCTGGGGTACTTGAAAACCAGGATATGCTGGGGGGGGTCAATTTGACCCCCCCCCCCCTCTAAATCCCATGTTTGATGTCCAAATATGACAAATGATACATCATTGGAAAGCTCTTGTGCTCTACTTTTAGAATCTGAAAAAAAATTTGCAAATTTTCAAAAATTGAATTTTTTATCGCAAAATCCAGTTATATAGTAAAAATGTTTGCAAAAAAAATTGTCCAAAAAATTAAAAATTATACATTTTTGAAAAGCCCTCGACTATGCCTTTTCAAATATGCAAAAAAATTTGCAAAATTTTAAATAATTTCCTTTGACAGGTTGTTTGCAAAAAATTTGCAATTTCTTTTCGCAAAACTTTTGCAATTCGTTTCCTTATGTCAAAGGCTTTCCAAAAAGCTAAATTTTTTTAAAATCTGACAAGTGGAAGTGGGTCAAAACAAAGATTTAGGTTGTTACAGGAAAAAGCAGTCATTAAGGCAGTGTGCCTGAGGACTCAGACAGTTAGTATTAAAGCCCTGTTTTAGGCCTAAATGGAGGGCTTTGGGTATGTAAGAAAAGTCAGAAAATTTCAACAGCCTCAGACCAATACCTTTTGAGTTATGTAAAAAAAAACTTTAGGGGGGGTCAAATTGACCCCCCCAGCAGGAATAGGGCTAAACACTTACAACCTACGGCAATCGAATTCTTAGGAAGAAATTCTGGATTTAAACAACAAAAATAGGCAAAAGGATTTTTATCTCAAGAAAGAAGAGAAAAAAATTCAGTTTTATTAGAGCAAATGAACTACTTAAAATTTTCTATTACATTACACACCGGACTAACCAGAGTTAGCAGCATTCGGTTTCTTCTATTTGAAATCAAACGTGTTTTGGTCTTTAATTCAATAATCATTTACTTTAAGGATTTGTTTATTTTATACATTTTTATTCAAAATACATATGCCGACAAAAAAGTATTTAAGAAAAAAGGCTAACAAATTATGTTTTATGGGTCAGATTGTGATCGAAAGTCACGGCTTTCTGAAATATTAACAAAACCGTTAAATCCACGTGATTACTGTACCACTATAAAGTAGTATAGTATTGATAGCTTAATAGAATTTTATGTTTCCTGTGCTGACATCAATATAAATTCATAAAACCGTATTTTTATATTTTCTAAACCAATATGTTAGTTTTTATGAAACTTTATATTCCATGATTTATCATACTCTCAGAGAAAACTAGTTTTAATGTCGAAACTTCTCTTCTAACTTTCTCTATAAGATTCACACTGTGAACTAGACAGAAGGTGACGGTCAAAATTGTGTTAAAGGAATTGAGTCTTTGTAACAAACTCTGATTTTCTAATACCTATATTTTTTCCACCTGATGGTGTAAACCTTTGATATTTCAAACTTAGATTTTTCCTTCTAACAGAATTCATAGTTTTAAATACGGCATTGGGCTACAAAGATATAGAGATTAGAACATTATATGTTTGCGACAAAGACTCAATTCCTTTGTGATTGGACTTTGCTAACCAAGATTCTTCTCTTGTTTTGATTTTAATGCTGTTCTTCTTAAAAACTCCAAATAACAGAATTAATAATTAAATACGTGTACATGATTTCAATTTTCCGTGAAATTTACTTTAGTTTGAAGTGGGCTGATATGAATTTATTTTACATAGTTAAAGTATTTGAAACGACAGAAAGCTTAAAGGGAGTGTTCGCGAAAAATGAAAGGGGGTATACGCTTAATGCGATAAAAAAGCGCTTTTAATCGCTACTAATCTTTCTTCAAGGTGTTGCGTGACGCAACTTGCGTCTATAAGGAGAAAATTGTTAATCCGACTCACACCGAAGAATGCAACGTTAATACAAATGCAGAAAGTTGCAACATATAACTCGGATCGTAAAAAAATCAATTTAATTTCAAACAAATCATTCAGTTATTACAACCGATAATCATCGATATTTTTTGACACATGCGTATTTAGTTGATATTTCATAATATTTTCTATTTTTTATGAACTGATAGTTACTTTTATTCCTGTTTCGAGGATTTTTGCTAATGAAGACGACATTTTCGTATTTTCCAGGAATGTTCGAAAATCCAGCACCAGAGGAATATCTTTAAAAAAACTAAATCAAAAATATTATAAAATATAAACTATATACAAACGTGGCGAAAGATAATCGATGACTATAGGTTGTAATATCTGAATGATTTGTTTGAAATTAAGTTGATTTTTTACGGTCCAAGTAGTATGTTGCAATTTTCTCAATTTGTATGGAGGCAAAGTTATTCGGTATGAGACGTCTTTAACAATTTTATACAGAAATACTGATCTGTAGATGGGAGCTCAAGTCTAAATGATTTCCCATTGCATATTATCTGAAAGTAAAATATAAGTTTAAAAATTTAGATTAGTTGTTACTACGCCGGAAGATATGGAAGTGAAGCTAAAAAGGCCCTACAAGGCCCGATGAAAACTTGGTACCGCTCGTCTACCGCTCCTACGCGCTCTTTTTGCGCTTACTCGTACCGGCCTCATGCTCGTACCAAAAAGTTTATAGTTTTAAAGGGACTATTCCTGACAATTTGGATGAATCATCCAAATTGCTGTACTCGAAGAATTAGGGTGGTTTAGCCAGCCTCAGACTCCTTACAGACGCAACAGATAGAAGTAAGATTAGTAGCTATCAAAAGCGCTTTTTTATCGCATTGAGCCTGTACCACCTTTCATTTTTCGCGAACACTCCCTTTTTAAGGACCTTCAATTTTTAAATTTCCAAATAAGGTTTTTATGTTAAGCCCGAAACAGAAAACAACATTAATTATAATTTTATTAAAAAATTACCATTTTTTAAATGTAAATACGGAAAATGTTAAAAATTGTTTATCAAACACATTTTCTTTGTACTGACATCTTCTATTCATGCTACTCGTAGCTTAGCTCCTTCATCAGTTTAAGACAGAGATAAGATAGTTACAGAGATCCAAGGAACTGTATACAGGAACGCCCAACTCAGATGTACGCAAATTGTGTACTGTACTCTGTGGGAGGAATGTAAACAAACCCAATGCCCCCACAGAAGTTGAAGGGAAAGAACTAAAGCTCTGATGTGATATTACAGTCCAACAAAAAACAAGTTAATATATCAAGTTAGAGCGAATACTTATGATTTTTGGCTTTCTGGTAAATATGGAAAATACAATAGCAATATATTCTTAATCCACCCCTGGGGCCCTTTTCCCTCAAAAATGATGTGTTGCCCCTGAATTCTTTGTTTTGATCTCCTCCCACTGCAGTACACAGATTTGACGCATCAGATATGGCGGTTCCTGGTCTATATATTTCTTGCAGAGATCGTTTATCAGCTAAAATATGCGATATTTTCCACAGCATGTTCTACTGTGTACAAGTACTGTACACGACCAATCAGCAAACATCTGTATTCAGGGATATTGAAGGATACGAAACACAAAATCTTCAAAAAAAGACTGAATTCAGAAATTTTATGTTTCATGTTTAAAATTGGAGTATTTCTTTAAAAGTTGTAAAACTTAACCCCTGAATGGGTATTATGCTCAACAAGTGGCCGTGAGATGGCATTCTAAAACCTATCGTAAAAACGTAGCTTGTCGTGCCGGGCCAACTTAGGCCTACGTTAACGTAGCCCACCCTGTGAAAGGATATAAACAGTCTGTGAAGTCTGTGGGTTAACATTCCTCTTTTTCAATGATTTTGTTTGTGTTTGCGGATTTCAAGTGGAAATCAACCAACACTTTAATTTTCCTAGACGGAGGTTATTTGTTGTTCTATCCTGTTTGGCTTGAGCCCAAAACTTAAGACAATGTATAGTTATGAAACCCAATTTTGGAACCCGGGTTTCACGAACGGGGTTAGGCAGTTTTGTTGATATCAATATTTTTGTTATGAAATAAAATATTTTTTTTATTTTTTTTTCATATTTCATATTTCATATACACAAATGTTAATACCCTAAAAAGGAAACTCATCAGTTTTGTTCAACCAAAATTTTGGGCTCTGGTATAATCAGTGTGTGTACTATCCATCTAAATGGCGGCTCTGTTCTGTTTACCTTGTTAATTCTTCAACTCTACTCTCATACTGGTTCTTTAACTGACTCATCTCAGACCTAAAAAATATTACAGTTGTAATCGATGAGAATTTCGCCAATTACTCCTTAAACATCGAAAATAAGTTCTGTATAGTTCCAAAACATCACAGTTGTAATCGATGAGAATTTCGCCAATTACTCCTTAAACATCGAAAATAAGTTCTGTATAGTTCCAAAACATCACAGTTGTAATCGATGAGAATTTCGCCAATTACTCCTTAAAGGAATTGAGTTTTTGTCACAAACTCAAATCTTCTGATCCCAATATCTTTGCAATCTGATGGTGCGAACCTTTGATATTTCAAACTTAGATTATTTTATCTATAAGTATTAATAGTTTGAAATATCTAAGGTCTACGACATTGGGTTACAAAGTTATAGAGATTAGAAAATCAGAGTTTGTGGCAAAAACTCAATTCCTTTCGAAAATAAGTTCTGTATAGTTCAAAAATATTTAGGACTACTAAAAGCAAAAAACAAGCCTATGTTAAACAAACTGATATTATCAGGAGTTTTTTAGATAAAAAAGTTTTAAATAGATACATTTTTTATCTCAATAGAACAAATTTTTAAATAGTTTTTTTATCAACCGATCACCCGTTTTGTACTTACGTAAAACACTCTGTGACTCTATAATTGCCTTTTCATTGTTAAAGATAGTGCTAGTGAAAAATGAAAGGGGGTATATAGGCTGATATCGAACTTCAACTATAATAAACGAATGCATCGAATTGAATTCGACATTTACACAGGGTGTCTCAAAAAAACTGAGAATAAGGGTATACAGAATCGTTTGTAATCGGATTTTCAAGATTGAGACCATTTTTTTAAAATCTACGTACAATTTCCGATTCAATAAGCCCTAGTTTAGGACGCCCTTCTTTTGGCAGTGTTCTAATTACCAATATTTTGGAGTAAATCTACGTTCTATATAACTATATAGCTATATATATAAGATTAAGACTTTTGAGACAAAAAAAGTGATAAACAACAGATCAAGTAACAATGTGTTCTCTTTCAATCTTTTTAGAAAGAATTTATATTGCTGAAAAAATTTGAAGCATTTCAAATTAAAAATCTAAACTATTTTATTTATCAGATATATTGAAAAACAAGAACAAAAGATGTTTTGATGAAGTGAAAAAATACCGGGCAGCAGCCGTAAATGATAAAAATTAAAAGTAGACGATCTTAAAATTAAAATTTAAAAAGATTGTTCTTGCATTTTGATATTTTTTGTTTGTTTGACAGTATACTGCAGTGTATTACTTTTAACCCTTTGGTGGGGCGTGTTTTAACCACGCCCAACACCCCTCTGTTTTTTTCTAAATTCCTTAAAACGGCCTACATTAGAACGCTAAAATTTCTTCATATTTTCAACCTAATGTTGTGAACAAATTTTGCTTAATTCTTTATTTTGTTTTATGCAAAGGTTAGGGTAAAGGACAGTCAAATGGCGGGTCGGTGTTTAAAAAAAATTTAGAAATGGTTAATAAATTTTTTATTAATTAAGCTGCAGAATTTGCATTTTTACATTTAAAAGCCATTAAAAAATAGATGTCATAACATGTGTCACATGTTGATATTTGCTAAAAGTAAAAATATATATTTTTTAAAATTTTTCCAACTTTTTGAACATTTAAAAAAAATCATTCCTTGCACCCTAACAATTAAAGATAGAGATATATTTTTTAATGATTAGGCCTTGAAAAGTTGGATTAGGGACATGTATCACACTCCCTTATCTCAACACTAAGGGCAAAATCATAGGAGGGGGTGGAAAATACCCCCCCCCCCCAACCTATATTAGATAAAAATAGCCCAACTGGGATAGAGTAAGAAAATGAGAAAATGTACTGCACATGCTGTACAATTTTTTAATCCCTATATCTTTGAAAACTGATTATGTAAGGTTTACATTTACCTTACATAATTAATAGTTTAAAATATCTACAAAATTGTGTTGCAAAGATATAGATATTAGAAAATCTGAGTTTGTGACAAAAACTCAACTCACTTAAAATTTTAGAATTTGACCTAACAATTAATTGTTTGAAATATCTCAGGTCTACAAAATTGTGTTGTAAAGATATAGGTATTAGAAAATCAGAGTTTGTAACAAAAACTCAACTCCTTTAGAATTCAAACTTTTTTTGCTTTTAATCTTTTTTTTTGAAGAAGATAAAAGTTAAAGTTTAGAGACAGGATAATTATGACTTCAATTTTATCTCCCTACTTTGCAGTCTTAAACTTAATCTTACAAAAATGCAATTTTTCTCAGAATTATACGTGCAACAAATGGCGAATTGGGGTTTGCAGTGTTTTCTTTGATAAAGAAAGGGATGCAAATATAGATAAGATGGTTTCATTTTATATTTTCTTTGAAAAACAGAATAGGAATACTTAAATTGCCACAAACACTTTCAGCAACAAATAATTTTATAAAAATTACAACAAAAATTAAACAAATAAAAAAAAATTTCAAAAGTTTGAGGTTATATCTATTTCATAAGTTATCAGTTTTGATCAAATTAGATAGATAAGTAAAAATGTTTGACTTACTTTAAAATAGCAATATTAGTTTGTGTTTCTGAGACCAATTGTTTCAATTCTCTATTTTCCTTTAAAAAAAAACATGATATTTATAATTTAACTCGTTAAATAGATTATAAAATATCGATACTAAAATTTTTTAAAACTCTAAACTCTAAAAAATGATTCGATTTTTTTTGTTTAGTTACCTATGCATGTCAAATCTATATTACTGCTGTGAGAACCAAGCAGAAAACTATGTAGTATGACACGGACAGCTGTAATACATTTGAATTTCCGAGCCGGATCAACCTTTCCGGTCCCAGTTTGTACTGTGTCGCCAGGACATTGGGTAAATAAAGCAGACACTCAATAGGACTAGCCGGTGCAACAAGATTGACGCGGTCAGACTTTAGGTTGAATTTACTTTTACTGAAAGGTCAGAGGTGCGTGATGTAGACAAAACATAATTGCAATATCAAAGTTTATTCTATGTTGTTACAGAGCTTTTTAGAATATTTATTAAGTTAAACTAGTATGTTTACACTGCTAAATTCGTGTCTCTTTTTCAAAGGACTATTTAAAGTCATAATTCAGTCTAAAAGTCGTCTTCTTAATTCAGAGTTTTCTCGTTCTCACTGCAGCTGTTTAAATAGTAAACATTTTCTCTTTGTATACATTGTAAAACAAAAACAAAACAAAAAGTTCGCGGATTTTAAAATAAAATTTCGTGGATATTTTTAATTTCATGGAAATTAAATGTTGTTGGAGGGAATTTTTTTACAATTCTCAACATTCATAAACTTTCCTTAGGGTTATGTGAGGTCCCACAAAAAATTTGAGCCTGATCTGTTCAGCCGTTTTGACGTTTATTGGATACAAATTAAAGACAAACAGACAAGCAGAGTATAAATATTTATAGATTTCCTCCATACTTTCTTCCACCATACTTTCTTCCCTCATACTTTCTTCCACCATACTATCTTCCCCCATACTTTCTTCCACCATACTTTCTTTCCCCGTACTTTCTTCCCCCATACCTGAGATGGGATTGTAGTTCCAGGATCTCAGTTTCCATTTTTTCCTGAATAAAAATAATATTTAAATTTGAATTAATGGTAGGTTGAAAACATACATTTCAAAATAGATTCTGTAAGGTATTATATAAACTATATTCTGTAAAATACTGAATATATTCTGTAAAATATTATGCAAAATATATTCAGTAAGATATCATACAAAATAAACTCAGTAAGATATTATACAAAATGAATTCAGTAAGATATTATACAAAATATATTCTGTAAGATATTACACAAAATATATTCTATAAGATATTATACAAAATATATTTTGTAAGATATTATACAAAATATGTTCTGTAAGATATTATACAAAATAAATTCAGTAAGATATTACACAAAATATATTCTGTAAGATATTACACAAAATATATTCTGTAACATATTTTGCAAAATATATTCTGGAAGATATTACACAAAATATATTCTGTAAGATATTATACAAAATATATTCAGTAAGATATCACACAAAATGAATTCAGTAAGATATTACACAAAATATATTCTGTGAGCTAGATTATACAAAATATATTCTGTAAGATATTACACAAAATCTATTCTGTAAGATATTATACAAAATATATTCAGTAAGATATCATACAAAATAAATTCAGTAAGATATTACACAAAATATTTTCTGTAAGATATTATACAAAATATATTCTGTAAGATATCATAAAAATAAATTTAGTAAGATATTACACAAAATATTTTCCGTAAGATATTATACAAAATATATTTTGTAAGATATTACACAAAATATATTCTGTAAAATATTATACAAAATATATTCTGTAAGATGTTATACAAAATCTATTCTGTAAGATATCATACAAAATAAATTTAGTAAGATATTATACAAAATATATTCTGTAAGATATTATACAAAATATATTCTGTAAGATATCATACAAAATAAGTTTAGTAAGATATTACACAAAATATATTCTGTAAGATATTATACAAAATCTATTCTGTAAGATATCATACAAACTAAATTTAGTAAGATATTACACAAAGTATATTCTGTAAGATATTATACAAAATAAATTCTGTAAGATATTACACAAATTATATTCTGTAAGATATTATACAAAATATATTCTGTAAGATATCATACAAAATATTTTCTGTTAGATATTATACAAAATATTTTCTGTTAGATATCTTATAAAATATAATATTATACAAAATATGATTTGTATAATATATTTTACTAGATATATTCTGCATAACACAAAATATATTTTGTAAGAAATTATACAAAAAATGGATATTGTTTCCAAAAAGAAATCATTTACACCATCTTATAAAATTACTTTTTCCTAATATTTGACTATGTAACTTTATTTTGAGATTTCTGAATTTGAAAGTTAATGTTAAAAATTATTTTCACAATTTCAGAGGAATTGATTCTTTGCCTCCAAATCAAAGTTTCTAATCCCTGTCACAAAAATTAGTAAAAGGATTTCAAAATCAAAAGATGTTTCAGATGAACTCAATCTTAAGCACTTTTTCCACATCCTTTTGCCCAAATAAACATCATTTTCAATCTATTTTCAATTATATTTTGTATTATTTTTAACTATACCCCCCCCCCCCCATACCACATATTCATACAATCCTAGCTCTGAGCATCATGTTTTAATTTAAAGAAGTGCTTCTCAACTTGAACGGACGCCACTGAAATTTTTCCTTCATTAAACATTAAACCCCTGCAATGTCAAAGAGTAAAAAAGTAAATTTTCTCGACAGCTAGAATACAATACTCTACTTTTCAAAAGAAAAGAAAACCTCAAGAAAGATTTTGGAAAAATGGGCGTTTTTTCGTTTTAAACTTTTAGTCTTTTTATACTTGAAGCAAAGTACGAACGGGGCTACCATAAAAGAATAATGCAACCTTAATGAAGACATAAAATTCTTCAATTTCGACGTTCTATGGGTTAAACTTGGTCTCTATTATGTACACCAAATTATTTAACTAAGAGCGCAAAAGATTTAAAGCTATAGGGAACCATTAATTTAAAAAAGGACTTAATAACTTCCGCACAATCGTCTCACTCTATTGGGGTCAAGGTTATAATGCAAGGAAAGTTAATTGCAGTTGTGTATACTTTGCTTACATATTGAAACAAGTTCTCTTTTGTCGGAATTTGTAAACAAGAATAGATGCATCAGTGTTCGTTTAGTATCCGAGAAGGTTAAAAGCATTCAATTTTGATAATTCACATAAAAGTTTCCTATGACCAGAATATTTCATGGATTTTTTTTGTGAAAGATGGATCCTTTGTCATGCTTCAACATCCGTCTTGTGTTTACATTACCGCCCAGAGACAGTACACTGCAGTACAAAAGATGCGTACACCTCTGAAATAACTTTTCTTGCATTATAACCTTGATTGGGGTAACCCTTTACACCCATATGTCTGAAGTTTTTACAACAAAACCCCAAAGAATACATTTCTCACCTGAAGTGCTCTTTTTTCAGCTTCAAAATCCTGCTTTGCCTTTTCTCTTACGGCAGCTTCAACCTACAATATCTTGTTTACATTCATCCCAGAAATTGAAGTACACTTTATTGAATATAAACAAAGTGATATTGTTTCCAGAGGTGGGATTTAAAAAAAGCAAAACCCAGAGGCCGAATTTAAAGAATTTGAGCTGTGGCGCAAATATGGTTGGTTTCACTTAAAATTTTATTCAGTTTTTTAAGATTTAAGTAGGCGTTCAATTGAAACCGGTTTTTGGGGGATTTGAGAGGCAACTTAAATTCATTAAGTTCGGACACAGAGCTAAGGTTTTGAAAGCTCAAGCCCGAGTAAAACCTGGTATGTAAAGTTCAAGTCTAGACTCAGGGTTTTGGATGGATTTTAGTAAAAACCAACCGCTTTGGGTTTTTCGTTCTGAAGGCTTGGGTCTTAAACAGCTGATGATCGTAAATATCGTAAAAACCATTATATTTGTAAATTTAAAATCTTGGGAATTATTTGTAGTATCGAATCTGATCAAATGTATGATTAAACATACGTTGAAAATATTGAATCTATGTAAAGTTTGAATATTTTAAATTTACCTCTCCTGATCCGTCTGCTACAGAGAGAAAGCTTTCTAAGCAGTCTCTCATTTGTCGAGTCAGAACCACTTGCGCTCGAAATGTCAATAAGCCGGGCTTTACTCGGGTTTAAGAAATTCATAATTTTACCTTTGCTACTTGAATATCCAGCTCTGCTTCAATAGATGCAAGATGTGCGCTATGGTTCTCCCGTTCTCTAGAAATATATTCAGTTGCTTATTTAATCATTAGATCACGATTGGTTTAAACAAGTTTTTCTTCTTCCCCCGAATTAGCTTTCCTTTTAGTCCTTTATGTTGAGAGCTAGTTGGGCCACCATAATTCCAATCGCTTGATCTCGGCACTTTTAAGTTTTACATTTTGAATATTCCTTTTCTTCTGATTGGCTGTTAGTTTTTCACACTTCACGGGATATCGAATTAAGATTGAATGAATCTGCAGATTAACAAAAGATCGAAATCAATCAATGATCTCAAAATCCACAATACAGTAGTTCCCAGCTCCGGTAACTCTAAAATATTCAACCTATTAAATTGATCTTCCATCTGCTGTTGTTCTGTCTCTATGGTTCGAACATCTTTTAGCAGAGAAGACAATGCGTCCTCAAACCCCTAAACACAAAACCATATCAATACTTTCATCATCAGAAATGTTAGTTAATATTTTCTCCGCTAAATGGGGTAATTTTAATTCAACATTACCTCCACTACATGGGGTTGTTTATAGTTAAAACTATCTCCACTAGATGGGACTGTTTACAGTTAACATTATCTCTGATAGATGGAGTGCAGATTAGTTAATATTACCTCCGCTAGTTGAGCTTGTTTACAGTTAACATTATTTTCAATAGATGGAGTGCAGATTTGTTAATATATTACATTCGCTAGGTGAGCTTGTTTACAGTTAACATTAAATCTAATAGATGGAGTGCAGATTAGTTAATAAATTACCTCCACTAGATGGGGAGGAGCGTTACTTCCTCGTAATTCCTCAAATATTGAAAGAATCTTGTCTCCGCTCTTTTGTAAGTCTAGATGTCCAATCATAACTCAGCTGAACCACTAGACTGATTTTCTCAAATTTTGATTTCGTAACCACGGAAATGTTCTTAGCCTGGTTTAGAAATTCTAGTTTGATTGAGTGGGTTCACTTTTACAGATAAGCTCTAAGTGATTAGCTATATCAAAATTATGTTATTAAACAAGACCTCGTAATAAGAAGATGATTAATAGCGAACAAAAGATGAAATTAAGTATCATCAAGGCGTGTGGTATTAAAACACAGCAAATGGTTTTTATGGTATTAAAGTACAACAAATGGGTTTTATGGTATTAAAGCACTGCAAATGGGTTTTATGGTATTAAAGTACAACAAATGATTTTTATGGTATTAAAGCACTGCAAATGGGTTTTATGGTATTAAAGTACAACAAATGATTTTTATGGCATTAAAGCACTGCAAATGGGTTTTATGGTATTAAAGTACAACAAATGATTTTTATGGTATTAAAGTACAACAAATGATTTTTATGGTATTAAAGTACAACAAATGATTTTTATGGCATTAAAGCACTTCAAATGGGTTTTATGGTATTAAAGTATTGCAAATGGGTTTTAAATAATTAAAGTTGAAGTTGAAGACCATAAAATACATTTTAATCTAACATGAAGAAGATAATTTAATGAATGAAGAAAGAAGAAAAAAAGTATTTGGAAATATCCGACTGGGTAACTCGTAAACAATGGCATTTACAATCGCCATAATGGAAGATTGTAGTTCAAAATTGGCGGAAATTGTCATCCGAGATTTACAGTGTACACAAACAAAGGATGTGTTTAATTTGAAGCTTTCTAGTTTAACCCCATCAGGGTTGGGGAGGGGATGTCCCCCCTCCTTTGGTTTATTCTGAATAACTTTAAAATTGCTTACATTAGAACGCTAAAAATTCTTCACTTTTTCAACATCATAGCTGTGAAAAAAAATTTTTGGTGGGTCGGTGTTTAAAAAAGTCAGAAATGATTTATAACTTTTTTATTAATTAAGCTACAGGTCTCAGACTTATGTATTTGAAAAGGCCTTAAAAAATAGATACAAGAACATGTGTCATACGTTAATATTTGTTAAAAGTAAAAATGATTATTTTGAAAAAATTTTCTACATACTTTTTGAACTTTTTAAAAATTCTCCCTTACTGTACCCCAAGAAGAATTGAATAGAAGGAGGGGGCGATAGGGTTTCCGTACACTTTGCTGTGACGTTTTTGGACTGCTGAAGAACTAGTTCTTGCGTAACAACAATAATAAAGATTGTAAACAATAACACAAATGATAAACAGACATCTGGCATCTCTGGCGCGTTAGATGAAGATTCACCGTATACTAACTCATGTTTGTTTACATTAGATCGGCTGCCTTTGTTATTGTTGTTACGCAAAAACTAGTTCTTCAGCAGTCTAAAAACGTCAAAGCAAAGTGTACGGAACCCCTATTGCCCAGTCCTTCTATTCAATTCTCCTTGCTATACCCTTACCATTAAGTTAGAGATCTAATTTTTTTATTAATGAGCAGGCCTTGTAAAATTGGACTAAGGACATGTATCACACTCCATAATCTCAACTCTAAACGCAAAATCAAACGGGGTCGGAACCCCCCCCCCCCCCCCGCCAATCTATATTAGACTAAGATAGCCCAATCGGGATAGGGTTAAAAAAGCTAACTTGAATTTCTGTAATCTCTGATTGGCTGAGAGCTATGTTTGTGGTTTCTGAAGTAAATTCTTAGCGTGGCATGTCCGATTTACGGCGGTACCGTTGTCTAATCAATAAAGAACATGATTTCTCTTTTTGAAAACTTGGTTATTTTCAGTTTTGGTTTCTTTATAATTGTGAGATAGAGATTACCAGAGTCAGAGGGGTCCATATAATTCCATTTCTCATCCCAAATGGGATTGGGGTTGAAAGTACATTGAAGGACATGAAATTACACTTCATATGTCATTGTGAACTTTGAAAAGTTTTTGTGTACGTATATTTAGGGATGTTAACGTTTTTATTTTTCAGAAAAACTATCGTTTCGTTATGAAAACGACGACAACAAATCGAAAAAGAAACGATCATTTTTAAAAACGATCGTTTTTTTAAAGTTCGTTTTCTAAAAATGGTCGTTTTTTAAAACGATCGTTTTTTAAAGACCCTTCGTTAACGATCGTTAACATAATTGTCAATACAATTTTTTTCAAAAATGATCGTTTTTTAAAACAATCGTATAAAAAACGGTCGCAAATCGTTTTTATAAAAACGATCGTTTTCAAAAACGATTCCTATTCGTTTTCTAAAAGTTCAAAACGAGTGGGTCGTTTTTAAAACCCTACGTGTACTGCACTTCAGAAATGTGTACTGCATTTGGGGTGTTAAAAGAAGTAAATATTAGTATTTAATATAAGAGATAAGTTATGATATACAGAAAAATAAACACTCCCTTGCAGTAAACATTCTGCAGTATGGATTTTTTTCTACAATTTGGCATTATACTTCCAATGATTTACAATTACAACATGGTTTCTGCCCCTAATATCAATCAATCAACATTTGGGATTGATCAGATGGAATTATATGGTCAGAGCTGAAAACTTTAGAATGGGATATTCTTAATCCCGATCGGTTAATTAATCAGGAGATTAATAACAAGAGGAGAACAAGCATTACTTAATCTAGAGATTAATAACAAGAGGAGAACAAGCATTACTTAATCTAGAGATTATTAACAAGAGGAGAACAAGCATTACTTAATCTAGAAATTAAGAAAAAGTGAAGATAAAGCATTGATCTAGATATCCAATATTCTAAAGTTTTCAGCTCAGAATAGCTAATATACAAGTAAAGACGACCAGACAGCGATGACAATACAAAGAGGCTAATAGATAAAGGTACTTTCGGCAACTTACCGAAGGTATTTTCCCAAGTGGCAACTTCCCAAGTCTGTCCTAGACTCAGCGCTCAGTCCCCAGCCTATTCTACCCGCAGCGTTTGGGTTCCCCATTGCAGCCTGCGGCTCTTTAAAGGGAAGGTGTCGCTTGGGAAATTGCGCATTTGGGAAATTTTTCCCTTCTTTATTCCATGATACGTTGATTTACTTACACAAGGCCCAGCTAGGTCTATGCAGGCATGCATCAAGCATAATATCAACCAAAGTCTCAGATTACAGTTACACAGTAAACTCACGTGTTGTTTAATCTCAAACCAGAATCTTAAATTTTGGTTTAAGCATCTGAAGACTTGCCTTTCGTTCTAATCCTCATATCTTTGCAACATTTTGTCGTAGACCTTTGCTATTTTGAACAATCAGATTTTCCAGATTGCAAAGATATAGTTTGTGTGGCTCGTAATAAGTATCTTTGTTAAGACTTTACTTGAATAAACGTGAAGGCATATTTCGTGTAGAAGAGGAATACTAACGATTTAATTTAATGGCATACAATGCAATAATATGTTTTTATTATGTAAAGCTAAATGCAAATTGTATAGCAGACCTGTAAAACGTACTTTTTAACATAATTCAGTGAAATAAATGTGAAAATAAAATGTTCGGAAACCTCTAATTTAAACAAAAAAATGTAATAATGAAAAAATTTACTTTCGAGTATTATCTTTCCCCATGTTGTCTGCAAAACTTTGCCAGGCATTCTGGGCCTTTCGGTGCTTCTCCTAAACATAGAGTAATAACAGCACAGCCAGAACACTAAATGTCCTCTTTTCAAGATTTAAGGATTTTTCGTGCACAATAACCCTGAGGCAGGAACCCAAAGGAGTTACGCGCATGCGACGTAAAACAGTCTCTCTCTCTGTCTTGTAACTCAACGGAGCATGCGCGTAACTCCTTTTGGCTTCTTCCTCAGGGTTATTGTGAACGAAAAAACCTGAAATCTTAAAAAGACAAAAATTTATTGTTCTTTCTGTAATGTTATTAATCTATGATATAAAACCTAAAACAAAGAAAAGACACAAGATTTATCCAAAACAGACAAACTACGTAAACCGGAAACCCTGGAAAAGGTTAATTAAATATATGAAAAGAGACAGATTAGTTTTATACAAATCTAATTTGTTCATTTCAGTATAACTTACAGAAAAGTATACATTCATGCTTAACTGTTCAATTTTATCGTACTGCCATGGCATGGCAATAATGTACTGTCCTAGCAATACTGTACTGTCCCAGCAATACTGTACTGTCCCAGCAATGCTGTACTGTCCTAGCAATACTGTACTGTCCAAGCAATACTGTACTGTCCCAGCAATGCTGTACTGTGCCAGCAATACTGTACTGTCCAAGCAATACTGTACTGTCCCAGCAATACTGTACTGTCCCAGCAATACTGTACTGTCCCAGAAATGCTGTACTGTTACAGCAATACTGTACTGTCCCAGCAATACTGTACTGTCCCAGCAACACTGTATTGTCCCAGCAATACTGTACTGTCCCAGCAATGCTGTACTGTCCCAGCAATACTGTACTGTCCCAGCAATACTGTACTGTCCCAGAAATACTGTACTGTCCCGGCTATACTGTATGTACTGACCCGTCAATACTGTACTGTCCCAGCAATACTGTATGTACTGATTTGTCAATACTGTACTGTCCCAGCAATACTGTACTGTCCCAGCAATACTGTACTGTCCCAGCAATACTGTATGTACTGACCTGTCAATACTGTACTGTCCCAGCAATACTGTACTGTCCCAGCTATACTGTATGTACTGACCTGTCAATACTGTACTGTCCCAGCAATACTGTACTGTCCCAGCAATACTGTACTGTCCAAGCTATACTGTATGTACTGACCCGTCAATACTGTACTGTCCCAGCAATACTGTATGTACTGACCTGTCAATACTGTACTCTCCAAGCAATACTGTACTATCCCGGCTATACTGTATGTACTGACCTGTCAATACTGTACTGTCCCAGCAATACTGTACTGTCCCAGCAATACTGTATGTACTGACCTGTCAATACTGTACTGTCCCAGCAATACTGTATGTACTGACCCGTCAATACTGTACTGTCCCAGCAATACTGTACTATCCCGGCAGTACTTTTCTGTCCCAGCATACAATAATGTCCCAGTAATAATATAATGTCCCAAGCAAGGATATTATAGAATTATTTCTTTGTATTTATAAATGTTAGAATAACTGCCTAGCGTTTCCTTTGGAATATTTAAACACAAAATTTCATCAAATATCTTCAAAAATTAAATGAGATACAACAAAAAATAATGGCCAATTATTTGCATTTTTGAAGTCATAATCGAGCTGAAATGGGATATCCTTAATTCCGATCGGTTAATTAATCTGGAGATTAAGAAAAAGAGAGAATCAAGCATTGAGCTCAATATCCACCATATTAAAGTTTTCAGCTCAGTTCTAAAGTTATAGATTAATAACATTTATTGCAGATTTCAACTCTAATTTAAATATAACAAGAAAACATGTCTTCACATAAGTTGACCTGTTTTCCAAGATTAAATAAAAAGTGTAAAAACAGAAAATAAATTACACTTAAAAATTGCACTCATTTTATTGTAATATTTAGCACTTATTCTAAAATTATCACTATTATTAATAATTTTGTCAGACACGAAAACTGAATTGACACTTGTGACGTAAGATTACAGCTGTACTGAAAGTAAAGTTCTACGTTGCCATCAATTGTACTAGAATCTATTTGGGAAAGAAGGCTTCCACTTGGGCGATATTAAATCTTTTTTCTCTCACTTTACTTTGAGCCATATCTTAGAGAATTGAAATGCATAGAATAAATTTACATTTAAATGAAAACCTTGTCTAGGTTAACTTGGATAGAAGTTTGCAGCAGATTTCAATAATTCTAGACTTCGGAACTTATGATTTTGAAGATAAAATGCGTAATTAAGCTTAAAATCCTTTATAACCTTTCGAATTCAAGACCACTGAAGTGGTGATTTTTAGGACAGAATTTGAGCTATTTCACTGAACCACCGTCTGTCGGTTTAAAGGAGTTGACATTTTGCCACAAACTCTGATTTTCTAATCCCAATATCTTTGGAACCCAATGTCGTAAACCTTTGATATTTCAAACTTATATTTTTTGATCTAACAAAAGTCATAGTTTGAAATTTCAAAGGTTTACGACGTTGGAATCCAAAGATATTGGGATTAGAAAATCAGGGTTTGTTGCAAAGAGTCAATTCCTTTGAATCAACGATTCAAAGTTAAAGATTGATAAAGATATGCACCGGTGATTCAGGATTTGAACCGGTGGCAGGAAGTTCAACAACCTCTCCAATTGATTAAACCTGTCTCTGATTGGTCAAGGCTCAAAATACAATTTGACCAATGAAAGGCGGTTAAAAGCAGGATTAAAATAACAGAAAAAAATAACTTTTTTATTGTGTTTAAGTGATATATTTGTATGACATGAAAAATTTATTAAAATTAAGTTTAGCTCTGAGGCTTCCTACTTTATAAAAATGTTTTATTAGTCCTTTAACTGAGAAAGATTACAGCCAAAAAGATTAAAAAAAAAATATATCTTTACCTCCATAGATTTCTGTTTTTCTTCATCTACGACCTCCATTGTATAACCTCGCTGTAATCCTCCGCGAGGAGGGACAAGGCTCAGCTGAATGCTGCCTCTACGTGAACCTGGAACTAGAAAATCTCGGAACCCGAAAGAAAAATCCTCGAAATCTATTTTTCCGTCCCCATCATGATCCAAATCAGCAAATATTATATCACTGTCATCCTAAAAAGTAGTTGCATTATATACAGGGGGGTGATAGTTCTCTACCTGTGTGCTCAGTTAGCTGTACTGTACACTTACAACTGTTTACTAATATTGATATACTATAGGTTACGCCCAGGGAGTAAGGAGTAGAAGGGAGATGTAACTGACGCGGTTCGCCCAACCATATGATTATACATGCTTTGCAGACGGGTACTTCATTTGAAAAAGATATATTTGTCTGATGTACATTTACGGCGTATACAATAACCTATTTTCAATATTTCTTATACAAATGGAGTACCCGTCTGCAAAGCATGTATAATCATATGGTAGGGCGAACCGCTTCAGTTATAACTCCCTTCTATTCTTTACTCCCTGGTTAGGCCAGAATCAACTTATAATAAACAAATATGCAGTACGCTCTGGTTATAGTTTATGGCCTATAAAATTAGTAAAGGATTAGCGTACATCATCCCTCTATACACTATAACCTCGTTGATTAGCGTACATCATCACTCTATACACTATAACCTCGTTGATTTTATTGCAAATTCGAATAGAAAAATTGATGTTTCTCTTAAACATGTGGTTTAAAGAAATTGAACACTTAGTTGACCCTAACTCAAATTTTCTTATTCCTATATCTTTGTAATCTAATGGAGTAGAAACCATTAATATTTTAAATTCGGACCATTTGATCTTACAAAATTAACTTGTTTGAAATATCAAAAGCCTAGGGCACCAGGTTGCGAAGATATAAGAATTACAAAATTAGAATTTGTGGGTTCAGTTCTTTTATGCAAAACCGAGAAGGGCCTTTTTTTAAATTGAAAAATTGAAATGAAACAATATCATGAGAAGAGTTTAAAAGGTTATCAGCTAATCGTAAAAGATTGCTAACTTGATTCACAGTTAGTAAAATGAACATATCAAATTACTAGTTTCCAAGTTACGCAGATATGATTAAATTTCTATATATTAATTATTTTTAGATGTAGTTAATCCAGATTATTTAGATTTGAGTTTTAATCTTTCGAAAATAAGTATTCTTAGCTTTTAAACTAAAAACTCGGGAAATTCCAAAGAAGGAAGAGGGAAGGTTATCATTAAAGTATCCATGCATAAAATGTCAGAACACTAAGTTTGTGTGTATCATCAAGATTAAGAACTTTCAGTTTTGTAAATAATGGATTTGAATGTGCCATGAAAGTACTATTAACCGCTCTGATTGCCTTTCTTTCGCAAAAATCTGATTTTTTGCACATAAAACAAATCATCATAAAGGAGTACTACTCTAATTAAATTGAAAAAATATTTAGAAGATGTATGATTGGGATAGTGCACAGTGGTGGGAAGTGTAATTGTCTAGATATTTTTAATCTTGACCGCTTGATCTTGATATCAACTGTCAGCACTGTATCTCTTCATTTTAATTATTCCTTTCATTTAGTATTCCTTTCATTTAGTATTCCTTTCATTTAGTATTTCTTTCATTTAGTATTCCTTTCATTTAGTTTCTTTCATTTAGTATTCCTTTCATTTAGTATTTCTTTCATTTAGTATTCCTTTCATTTATTATTCCTTTCATTTAGTATTCCTTTCATTTAGCATTCCTTTCATTTAGCATTCCTTTCATTTAGTATTCCTTTCATTTAGTATTCCTTTTAGTATTCCTTTCATTTAGTATTCCTTTCATTTAGTATTTCTTTCATTTAGTATTTCTTTCATTTAGTATTTCTTTCATTTAGTATTCCTTTCATTTAGTATCCTTTTATTTAGTATTCCTTTCATTTAGTATTCCTTTCATTTAGCATTCCTTTTTTGAATAAAGATTAAATTAATCTGCAAATCAACAAAATATTGAGATCAAGCATTAATCCTCAATAAAAGAGTCCCCAGTATAGCTTTAATTTAAGGATCAAGCATTGATCCTCAATAAAAGAGTCCCCAGTATAGCTTTAATTTAAGGATTAAGCATTGATCCTCAATAAAAGAGTCCCCAGTATAGCTTTAATTTAAGGAAGCATTGATCCTCAATAAAAGAGTCCCCAGTATAGCTTTAATTTAAGGATCAAGCATTGATCCTCAATAAAAGAGATCCCAGTGTAGCTTTAATTTAAGGATCAAGCATTAATCCTCAATAAAAGAGATCCCAGTATAGCTTTAATTTAAGGATCCTCATATAATGCCTACATCGCATATCCAGATCAAACGTTCATTAAGTCCTCGTATATACATTATATATATATTGAATCTGGAAAGAAATCACCATCAATGGAGTACTATCAGAGACCCCCCCAGGCCTTCCTATCAGAGACCCCCAGATTTTCAATTAAAACCCAAAGCTATTCATCAGAAACTTCAGATTTTTATTTTTAGACTCAAAGTTTTAATTGGATACACAAAATTTTTTTTGGAGACTCCAGTTTTTTTAATGGAGACCCTAGGCTTTTAATTGAACACCAAAGATTTTCATTGGAGATCCAAAGTTTCTCATCGAAAGATCCTAAGCATCTTATTTATTTATCTTTTTTATAGATGTTTATGGGAGACTCCAAGCTTTTCATCGAAGTCTCTAAGATTTGGGGTCCCAGTCAGAGTTTGAGATTGGTTCGGGGTCTCCAATGAAGCGTTTCTCCCTCCTGTTAAAAAGTGTTAAACAAGTATATAAAAACTTCCGCAGTGAGAACACATTAATATATATTGAGACACCTACCGATGAAATATCGAACTCGGAGCAAAGCTGTCTAAACTCCTCTGGACCAATAAATCCATTTCCTTGCTGATCACAACGACTAAAACCCATCTGTTTAAAATAAAAATTTTTTTAGACAATTAAATTTAATATCTTAAATATTGAACTTTTTTTAAAAAGGACTCTTTGTTCCCCTCTTCTTTCAACAATTTAAGCGTTTGAATGTTGCAATTTTCAAGTAATTGGGAAACTCAAAATATTTGCGGATTTTTCTCAAAACATTGATGGATTTCTAGATTTTAGAAAATTGATATTTTTCCCGGGTAATATTTGTCCCTTTTAACCATCCATAAGTCTGGGCCCGTTCAGGTTTATTGTATGCAAGTATATATATCCAGAAAAAGAACATATATATATATATATAAATATATAAATATATATATCCAGAAAAAGAACTTGAAAACAGAATGTTCCTAAAAATAGTTTCTAATCGCAGATCACGAGACATATCTTCTGAAAATTAATAAAATTCATAAATAATAAAGTTCAAAAAAAATTTTAGAAATGGACACTCGCTTATCAGGGTTATTTTTTATTACTAATATCTTTGATATTTCAAACTTTTGATTCTGTTTCGAATAATCAATAACATCAATCATCAGGTTCAACAGATGTAGAGATTAAAAAATTTAGGCTTATAGCTTTTTGCTTCCTAGGTAAATTTGCTGTTTTTCACAACAGGGTTACCATGTCAAAGAAGGAAACTTAAAAAACGAATGGAGGTTTAGAATTCACCCACTCTTTTTCTTACAGTCATTGCGACCTGAACTCTAAAAAAAATTCTCTGCCAAATCTATATTTCTAGACTTCTATTTCAATAGTGAACATTTTCTCATTGTAAAACAAAAACAAACAAAAAAATTTGCGGATTTTATCAAAAAATTTCGTGGATTTTCAAAATTTTCGAAGATAGAATTTTGTTAGAGTTTTTAAAAATTCGATCAAACAAAAACCTTCCCTCAGCTGTTTTTTAATTTTAATTGCTCACGCAATAATAAGGCATGTTTTTTCACACAGACTCATTTTGTGATATAATTCCATTAAATTTAGATATTGATTTGGCAAAAAAAAAGATTTATTATCGACATTGTTTTTTCTATCAAGGAAATTTTCCCACTTATTTTGAATGTAAATTCAGAATGTGGTGTGGTGATGTATGCTTACTAGTATGTTAGTTTTTCTTTAATTTTTACCAGTGAAATAAATTTGTGAAAATAATTTCAGGAGAAGACAGGGAATTTGAGCACTTACGGCGTTTGACAAATTTTTAAACCTGGATTTTTGTTTTAATGTTGAAAATTACAGGTAACAAAGGTTGAAATAAACTGAGTTCACAATGCTTTGTCTTGATCAACATGCAATTAAAGTAAAACTTAGGATTATTGATTTTAAAAAACGTCCCACATTTTAAACTTAAAAATATTTTTTGTTATTTACTCTTCTTCAATCAATTAACATAACAATTTTGGAATTTGTAAAACCTCGAATTTTTGTGGAAGTTTTACGCCGTTAATGCTACAAAAGACCGTTAACGATTTCAGGAACCGTTAAAACTGTAATAAACCGTTACGGCTATGCTGGTGACGATTTTAAACCGTTAATACTGTAATAAACCGTTAACGATTTCTTAAACAGTTAACGATTTTTTTGGCGCTTCGCGCCGTTTATGATTTCTTAAGCCATTGATGCTGTAATTAACCGTATATTACTGCTCCGTTAACGATTTCTTAAACTGTTAACGAATTTTTTTTACTTTAATACTGTATTGTACTGTTAACGGTTTTTACTTTTTTTCTGTTAACAATGTTAATAAAATTTAAATCTTTAACTAACGGTAATTTCAAAATACGGAACTAACGTTCCATTCTTTCCTCTGAAATTAACGACTAACTGAAAAACGTGCTTAATTAAGTTATCTCTATTTATAACGAGACCTCGCTTGTTAATATCACAATTGTCGAGTATAAAGAGGATGACTAATGAAATATAGATATAGAAGGAAGAAACACTTGTTCATTCTACATTTATATATAGATATATATATTTATATATACACATCTATATATCTATATATAACATCAACTTATGTAATATTCTAGCTAACCACCTTTCTAACATATAAAGTAATAGCTATGTCTACGATTTTTCTTATCAACTAATGCCTTGCCTTCTTCTTCATGTATCCAACTTAATATTTTATTTTTTTTCCTTAAAAAATGTAATTAACATGTTTCTACCTTCCTAACACGAGCTAATTTATAATCTATAATCTATATACCTTTCTTATATATTCTAACTTTATACCTTCCTTTACATATTCTAGCTATAAACCTCCCTTATATATATTCTAGCTTTATACCTTCCTTACATATTCTAGCTATATACCCTTCTTACATATTCTAGCTTCAACTTTCCTTACATATTCTAGTCAAAAACCTCCCTTATATATATATATCTTCCGTACATATTCTAGCTATATACCATCCTTACATATGATCTAGCTATATACCTTCCTTATATATGTTCTATCTATATACCTTCCTTACAGATTCTAGCTATATACCGTCCTTACTTATATATTCTAACTATATACCTTCCTTACAGATTCTAGCTATAAACTGTCCTTCCTTATATATTTTAACTATATAAGAGATAGATAGTAAGATAGATGTTACCGCCATACTATTCCTATTGGTTCAGAATAGACAACAAACACATCACTAAACCCTGACAGGATCAAGCGCTAGTGGACGCAGCATACATGAGTGATATATGTTTAAACTTCATTATCTAGTAATCTGTTTACTAATATAAATGTCATAATCTAACATATGTTTACCCTTCATTATCTAGTAATCTGTTTACTTATATAAATTGCTAAATCTAACATATGTTTATCCTTCATTATCTAGTAATCTGTTTACTTATATAAATTGCTAAATCTAACATATGCTTATCCTTCATTATCTAGTAATCTGTTTACTTATATAAATTGCAAAATCTAACATATGTTTATCCTTCATTATCTAGTAATCTGTTTACTAATATAAATGTCATAATCTAACATATGTTTACCCTTCATTATCTAGTAATCTGTTTACTAATATAAATTGTATAATCTAACATATGTTTATTCTTCATTATCTAGTAATCTGTTTACTAATATAAATTGCAAAATCTAACATATGTTTATCTTTTATTATCTAGTAATCTGTTTACTTATATAAATTGCAAAATCTAACATATGTTTACCCTTCATTATCTATTAATCTGTTCACTAATATAAATTGCTAAACCTAACATATGTTTATCCTTCATTATCTAGTAATCTGTTTATGAATATAAATTGCTAAATCTAACATATGTTTATCCTTCATTATCTAGTAATCTGTTTACTTATATAAATTGCTAAATCTAACATATGTTTACCCTTCATTATCTAGTAATCTGTTCACTAATATAAATTGCAAAACCTAACATATGTTTATCCTTCATTATCTAGTAATCTGTTTACTTATATAAATTGCTAAATCTAACATATGTTTATCCTTCATTATCTAGTAATATGTTACTTATATAAATTACAAAAGCTAACATATGTTTATCCTTCATTATCTAGTAATCTGTTTAATATATAAATTGCTAAATCTAACATATGTTTATCCTTCTTTACATAGATTTTCCAGCAAACATGCAAGATAAGAATGAAAAAAAACGACATTTAACATTTTCACGTGTGGGTTCAAACATGTTTTTATTTAATTTTAACGTAAAATAAAAATCTACTTTGTCCTGTAGTGTAGCTTGTAGAGGACATCAGTTATAAAGTTACAAATGCAAAACTTTTAATGGTATTTATAATTAAAAAAGGGCCAAGCCGGCAATTATCATGAGTTTTATTTGATATTATTAAAAAACTTTTCTTTCAGACACAGTTTTAAAATTCTTTAGGCTCACCTTTCGTTTTTTTGTTGTTATGTTGTTCCTATAACAGATGTGAATATTTAGCATATAAAGAGTTGAATTCCATTACACTGACTCACACTAAATTATGTTTACAAATACAATACATACAATGTCGGGTTCGGAGCCGGGCCCAACCTAGAGTTCGTTGTTATTTGGCGGGATTTGAAAACCAAAGCCATGAGCTCTGAAACCGTTAGGGATTGAGGTAAGAACCTTGCGAGGCGGGTCAACCCAGCCGGTTAGAGGAGAGAAAGATAAGCTCTACCTGATGAGGCAGAACATTGCATATGCTGTCTTAGAACCCCAGAAAGGGTTAGTATGTAGCAAAATTGAGATTTGAGGCCCATTGTAATTTACGTCTTAACTTGTTCATATAGTAATTACGCAAATCCTGTAATGAGATTAACCCATTCGATGTACATAGATAATATATAACTCCGTCATCCCCATATTGTGATTGTCAACTACGTTATAGATATAACGAAAAAACCTCAGTTGATTGAGACTCTGCTTTGACAATGGTATTAGAAGTAACACAGTTCTCGTTGAAACAAACAAGTGGAGATCGTGCCTTAAGCATTGGTATTGATCTATTAATTGCTAGTGTCTGTATTGAAATCGACAGCTAATGAGGTCATGCCCTGTACAGTGGGGTTGATTAGTCATCGTGTCCTGTTTGAGACATTGATCAATTGATTGCTAGTGTCTGTATTGACATCAATAGCTAACAAGATCGGGCCCTGCATAGTGGCGTTGATTAGTCAAGGGATTGTAGCCGTGTAGATCGTGTGCTGGTTGAGACAATGCTCAGTGATTGATTGTGTCTGTGTTGACTTTGAAAGCTAACAAGATCGCGCATTGTGTAGTGGCGTTGATGAGTCACAGGATTGCAGCCATGTGGATCATGTCCTAGTTCAGACATTGATCAATTGATTGCTAGTGTCTGTATTGACATCAATAGCTAACAAGATCGGGCCCTGTGTAGTGGCGTTGATTAGTCAGGGGATTGTAGCCGTGTAGATCGTGTGCTGGTTGAGACAATGCTCAGTGATTGATTGTGTCTGTGTTGACTTTGAAAGCTAACGAGATTGTGCATTGTGTAGTGGCGTTGATTAGTGACAGGATTGCAGCCATGTGGATCATGTCCTAGTTCAGACATTGATCAATTGATTGCTAGTGTCTGTATTGACATCAATAGCTAACAAGATTGCGCCCTGTGTAGTGGCGTTGGTAAGTAACAGATTGTAGCCGTGTGGATCATGTCCTGGTTGAGACATAGATCAATTGATTGCTAGTGTCTTTATCGACATAGATAGCTAATGAGATCCGCCTTGTGTAGTGGCATTGATTAGTCATGGGAATGTAGCTGTTGGGATTGTGTCCTGGTTGAGACACTGATAAATTGATTGCTAGTATCCCTATTGACACTGATAGTTATGCTTGTATCCCTGTGTGACATTTAGAGCCTGGGATTCAGTCCTGGTTTAGTTTGATATCGAACAGACTGTACCTGGATAGATACATCTTGAGAAATTGTTATGGAGTAGGTGTTTATTACATCCAAACAAAAACATTTGTCATTGCCAGATGAAAGTTTGGAATTTTAATGGTTTAAAAATATTTATTTAAAACAGGAAATATTTTTTTGGAACCGTCTGTTCTGTTTTGACATAAAGTCAAAGAGTCATAATGAAGCTCATAAAAACAAATCCGAAAATTGTGCGCCAAAAAAAACGTAATATCTGGAAAAATATAGATGTATTGTACATCGAAATAAATATGTAACTAAATAAAACTTTTCAAAGAGTTAGTTTGAAAATTGTACTTTTATCTTTTACGTTTAAAAAACTGAGAGTTAAGCAAAGTAATAACTGTGTTATGTTTCAAATAATAGAAACAAATTAGGTCAAACACTTGTACTTCTACCCTCGATACATATAGTCTGTAAAAAAATAAGAAGGATAAGGTCAACTCTGTGTGCGACGTTGTGACCTCGTAGATCTTCTAGTTTAAGTTTCTCACGAGTATGTATTATAGTTACATTATTTTGCTAAAACATTGTTTTTGATTCGCTTCAATAATAGGACTTATAATTTAAAGCATAACTGATAAATAATAAATAAATTATAAATAATTGTATATATCTGTGCTCTCACTTAAAATTTCTTCTCGTAGTGAGAGCCGAAAATTGTTAGGCTTTCTAATAAAAATTAATTTGCACACAAGAAGATGAACCAGAATATTCCAAATAATGTACAAAATTCTTCAAAAATATTCTTATTATTATTTTAATTATTAAATCATTATAGAATTCAAACTGCACGTACTTAAGGAATGTATAACAAATCAATTTAAAATCTTATGCTACGTCTACCCCCTCCATACACCGGCGGATCAAAGAAAAGAAAAAAAACATAAACTGAGTTCTCATCCGAGTCACTTCAAAATCCTCGTCCATTCAATATTAATTTTTTCAAAGTGTCTAATCCTCCCTGATAAAACTTTTTTTAAAGAATCGGGCCACGTTAGGGCTTAAATGAAATATTGAATTGTTGTAAATCAAGAAAAATGGTTTCAATTGAATTAAAGTTTTCGAGTTCCATGTCCTTAAAAATGTTGCTATTTTTTATGCGCATTTTCAGATATTCCAAGTGTAAAATGACGCAAATAATTCCGAGTTTATAGAACTTTAATCTTTTTTGTTTACTATTGTAAAAACCATCGAATTTTTCCGGGTGGTTCCATGGGGACAATGATAGGCAGAGGTATGCCAGATATTTTACTATTTATTTCATATCATTACGGAGGCAGAAGAGATTTAAGTTTGACCTAAATCAAAAGACTGGGATTTTGAGATGGCTCTGACGAGAAAACGAGGAGAATTGGGATCGGACAAGAAATTGTTGTAGCTGGCGTTCCCCCCCCCCCCTCTCCCAAGGATTTAATAAGCAAGGAAAGTTATTTAAGAGGTGTACGCATCTTTTGTAATGCTGTCTCTGGGCGCTAATGTAAACAAAAGACGGATGTCGAAGCCTGACATGGGATCCATCTTTCACATAAATAATCAATTAAATATTCTGGTCATAGGATACTATTATGTGACTTAACAAAATTATCAAAATTCAACGCTTTTAACCTCCTCGCATACTAAACGAACACTGAGGCATATATTCTTGTTAACAAATTCCACCCAGAGAGAACTGGTTTCAATATGTTCGCAGAACATACAAACAAAGATTATACTACATATTTATATAGAAAGATATATCTTCTATAATAATAAGAGAAGACATTCCCATATATGTTCCCTATTCGGCAAACGGCTGGACCAAATGGGCTGAAATTTGTTGTATACACTCATGGGTAGCCAGGGGGTGACAAAAGCTAAAAAATCGATTTTTCCGTTTTCAAATTTTTTTTTATAATTTTTTTTTCAACGGGCAACGCCGGGCCCTTCATCTAGCATAATATAGGTCAGGGCTACAGAAATGTTTTAGTAATTACCAGAGATGAAAATGAGGGTACATAGCGCACATGTGGATTTAATGGTTCTGTCAATATTCCAGAAAGTTGTGACTTTCGATCACAATTTGACCCATTAAACATTATTTTTAGCCTTTTTTCTTAAACGCTGTTTTGCCAGCATATACATTTTGAATGTAAAGTATAAAACAAACAAATTCGTAAAATTAAAGGATGTTTAATTATAGATCAAAACACGTAGGATTTCAAATAGAAGAAATAGAATAGAAGAAGGTTAGTCCGGTGTGAGCGATAAAAGTAATAAACAAAATGAAAATGAAAAATGCCTAACTAAAATTCTCACGGCCAATTTGGCCTAAAAAGCACCAAAATTGATTATCTACAAGTTGCGTAATTATAGTTCGAATCGTGTTTAGTGAAAGCTAATGAATGAGTCTTCAGTTTAATGTTGACCTGATGTTCGAATATTATTTTTTAAGAGTAAACTGGATTACTTGTTAAAAACACGTTTTAAGAATGTTTGAAACCATTTTAGCAAATAAAAGGGTTAAATGAATTCAGTAAAGTCATTTCTTAAACTTTATCGTTTGCGGGTCGTCCTGTAAAATAAAAAGTTCAAAAAAGTCTAACTTAACGATTTGTGTTAAATGGGATTTAGTTAAACCCAAATAGATTCTAGTACAATAGATGGCAAACTCAGAATTTTTACACTTTCAGTACAGCTGTATTCTGACGTCACAAGTGTCAGCTTAGTTTTTGTGTCGGACAAAATATTAAGAATGGTGATAATTTAAGAACCTGTGCTTATCTTACAGTAAAATACGTGCACCTTTATGCGTTCTTTATTTTCTGTTTTTACACTTTTTATTTAATCTTGGTAAACATGCCAACAATTTGAGAAAATTTCATTTTCCTTGTTATATTGGTCCATTTCTCTACATTTTCCTGATAATAATGTTTTATGTTTCCTTTGATTTATTTCTGGTTTTTAAACCTCTCATATTTTACCCTGTGTTGTAGACGTCTAGGTTATTAAACGATATTTTATATAAACCCTTGAACACATATTGTATTTTATATAAACCCTTGAACACATATTGTATTTTATATAAACCCTTGAACACATATTGTATTTTATATAAACCCTTGAACAAATATTGTATTTTATCTAAACCCTTGAACACATATTGTATTTTATCTAAACCCTTGAACACATATTGTATTTTATCTAAACCCTTGAACACATATTGTATTTTATCTAAACCCTTGAACACATATTGTATTTTATCTAAACCCTTGAACACATATTGTATTTTATCTAAACCCTTGAACACATATTGTATTTTATCTAAACCCTTGAACACATATTGTATTTTATCTAAACCCTTGAACACATATTGTATTTTATATAAACCCTTAAACACATATTGTATTTTATATAAACCCTTGAACACATATTTTATTTTATCTAAACCCTTGAACAAATATTGTATTTTATCTAAACCCTTGAACACATATTGTATTTTATCTAAACCCTTGAGCAAATATTGTATTGTTTTATGTTTTGTAATTTTGGCAATTCAAGATTATATGAAGGCTATTTTCTTACTTGGCAAAGGTTTTTTTTCAGAATAAGTTTATTTGGTTTGATTAATATTAATGTTATTTTCTAGAAGCAAGAAAGGCAAAGTTTACACAGTAAAACACTTCCTTAAATTTTGAATTTTGACAGTTAAAATTGACTTTAAATCACTAAATGGTAAATTATATTTAGATTTATTTTATACAATTCATTCTTGTGTGAGTATATATAAATATCAGTATGGGATATATATGTATGTATATAAGTATGGTATATATGTACGGTATATATGTAAGGGTGTATGTATATAGGCACGATTTATATGTAAATATATATATACATCTAAGTTTGGTTACATATGTTTAGTCTGCCTGTGTAAAATCAATATTAATGTAGAGCAAACTATAGAAGTCACAGCCTGCACTGCTTTCACTGCCTGACTGAAGGCTTGAATATGAATTACATCTGCCTGTATACCTGCATGAAAAAAATACTTACAGAAAATAATCTTAATTCTAGAAATTAGAACACTCTGTGAAATGGTTCAATTTTTTACTTGAATTTTATTGCGGTGATTGACCAATTTTTCTTTTAAAACTTATTGTTTTATTAAACAATCTTTTTAATGAGATTGTAAGCACAAAGATGACAATGTCCGACCCACAACGGTACCATTGATAATGGTACAAAGACAAAGCTTTCAAAGGTATCGTTGTGAATCGGGCATTGAGGATTTCTTTAAAGTACGCAAACAATTCTTAGAAAAACATGTATTTTGACCCTCACATCCAGAATTAACCGTTATCTTAGTCCCAAATTTGTGGGTAACCCTTTCTATCGAAATTTAAGGTTTAACTTTGAAGTTTTTCCTTTTGCTAAATAATTAATCTTCATTATTGATGTTTTCTTATAATTTTTTAATTGATATGCATTGTATAATATGTATTTACAACTGTCAGTTTGTATAGTGCAAGATGGGGAGTTGTGGCTTTGTGGCTCAGAATGTGGCATTTTCGACAGTTATAGTCTGTTCTTCATGCATAGGCGGCCAGGTATCGGAGACGGCAGATTAAAAAACTGGCATATCATTGTCCCAGCATTCTTCTATCTATGTTTCTATTTTTCTTGTTTCTGACGAGAGAGAGGAGAAGAAATTGAGAAAGACCCCAAACTTCTTTGTTTTCCTGTTTTAAAGTGCATGCAGGTGCTCCCATGTTTTAATTTTGCACAGTGCTCCCCGGCTGTACATGGGCTCCGGATACTCAGAGCAGAGCACTGAATTTCTACGTCTGAACTATCCTGACGCCAGCTTACAACTGAATAAATTTATAAATACCTCCAGTATTTTTGTTATTATAAAACTATTGATTTGTGATACTTGGTAATTGGTAACACTAGCAATAGGTGACACTTATTCAACATAGATTCAGCCTGCTTAAAAACAGTCTCATTAATTTTTAACACTATCTCTGCTAGGGTACATGAAAACCAGGATATGCTGCAACATGGTTTTAGTAGAAGTAAATATTTCCCTTTGCTGTTATAGCGCCGATCTAAAGATTTATCTCTAATTGGATAATGAGCTAAATAGAAATCTTACTTATGCTTTTCTGTAGCTCTTTACATGTACATTTCAGCACCGTAAAGCACTTGTTGTTAGCTTTGGTTTTTAGAAGTAATTGGCAAAATTCTCAACAATTTTAGCTTGAGAGCGTGAGACCATTAAATCGCATTTTAGTAAATTTCTGCAGACATTTTCTCCTCAAACACTATCAAATTACACACAAAAAGTATCAATGGATATACAAAAATTAGAATTTTAAAAAATAGTTCTCCATTTTGATTTTTTGCCTTGCTTATAGGTTATTCAACCCTATAGGTTATTGTTAAAAAATGTTAAGTAGAGTTTAAATTGTCAAAACACTGAAATATATCTTTTTTATCATTAATTCTTTGTTAAACAATAAAAGGATGAAATAAAAAAAAACAAAATATATTTCCTAAAGAAGTAAATTAAGTTTCAGATTAGGGGCTTTTAACGGCTAAAACAACTGTATTTATTAAGAAGTTAAAATATTTCGTCAGAAGAAAATTTTTATTATATACTTTGCATTCTTAGGTATAATATATACGTTGCATACTTTCACAAAATTCAAAAATGGCTGTCTTGAATGGATTTGATGATAAAAATATAAAAAGGCATATTGATCTTTTGAAATTCATTGATATGCGTTTCAAAATTTTTCATTTTGACTTTTACTAGGGTTTTTTCTTCTCATTTTTTATCGATAAAACCTTTTCGAGGCAGCTTTTTTTGTTCTTTTGTAAAAATTCCATTTAAAAAACATGATTTAATAATACCAGTGGAAGGATGTTTTGTCAAATGAATTCCGAAAATTCTTAAATCTGAATCTGATGTATTACTTTGCTTATCGGTTTTTCGTTTGAACCACATTAAAGCGACTGAACCGATCGGGCCCAATTTTAATATGGCAACTCACTAACCCCAGGGCATGTCTATGGATGGTAAAATTTGAACAAAAACCACCAAATTTAAACTGAAAATTTCGCGAAAACTTTTACAATAACGCAGAAAATATGACAACGTTATAACGCTATATATTTCTACTATAAAAGAAGTGGCGCTTTGCTCATCATTTTTAATAGAATTTCTAACTATTTTATCGGCTGAAAGAAAGTCAGTCATAATAATAAAAAAATAATAAAACTAATTAATATTAAAGTTTGCTTTTATTAAACTTTTCCACATCTTATCCTAAAAACAATTCAACAACGACTGTTACAACACGTTTGTTTTTGCAACATTTTTGGGTCGTTTTTTGCGTATATTCTCTGTCAGGGTCAAAATTTAACATTGTGTAAAAAAGCAAATATTTAGAATAAAACATTTGCTCTGTTTACACTTACATTTTAACTCTTAAAAGAAAATCTGTGCAAAAAAAAACAAAAAAAAACATCCTAATTTAAGTTATAAAAACGTATTGATTTAGGAAAAATATCTAATATCCATGTTTTCTTATTGACTATAGTTAGACTATGACATCTTCCTTTCGCTTCGTTTAAAGTAATATTTACACTATGTGATATATAATTTATGCACACTAGGCTTACAGGGCGCTTCGCGCTCAATTGTAAACATGTTCTTTTAGTTATACAGTGTAAAATATATTTTTTTTTAAATCCACGGATTTAAAAAAAGAAATTGACAATCAAATTTTGTTGGTTTGGATTCCCCCCCCCCCCCCCCAGGGGGAGGGGAGGAGACCCAAGAATCCCAAAGTGGGAAAATTGGAATACAGTAAAATAGTTTCAAAAGATAATTGGCGGAGCGCGCCATTTATTTTCAAATTTCACCTTATTATTTCCCTTTGATTTAAAATCGCCCCCCCCCCTTATTTCTCTTATCTATACAGCTACTTGAGAAACAATTATATAACTATAGGCATAATGCAAGTGTTTGGCAGGTCTTCCTGCAATCCCAATGAAGGCCAGGGGGTAGACTACATTAGGGGAGGAGTGGTGGGGGAGATTAAAGAGGACTGAGGACTAATGATAGTCTCCAGGAGACTAATCAGGACTTCGAAGACTCAGAGAGTAATAGAGAAACATACAGTGGATACATAATAATAAAAAGTACTTGGGAATGCGTCGAAAAATAACCGATGACTGTTGTTTGTAATATTTGAATGATTTGTTTAGAATTAAATTGATTTGTTTACGATCCGAGTTGAAAGTTGCATCTTTCCGAATTTGTATGGGCGCTGCGTTCTTCGGTGTTAGTCGTTTTTAACAACTTTCTCCTTATAGACGCAACAGATAGAAGTAAGATTAGTAGCGATCAAAAGCGCTTTTTATCGCATTAAGCCTATACCCCATTTCATTTTTCGCGAACACTCCCTTTAAGTAATTGAATTTTAAATCCCCCTTTGTACGCCCCTTCGGTGACTGTGCATTAAATACTAACTGTTCTCTCATCATCTGAAAAAAAACTATAAAAAACAGTTTATTTGAGACAACATATATAAATATACATAAATATACATTTAATAATATTGGAATTAGTCTCTTTTATTATTAATATTTGTCTTTCCACATAAAGCTGTGATTTCTTATTTGATTTCTTGATAAGTTGAAATAATTTTGATTTCTTTTAAAAATTGCATTTACAAAATTTTCTCCTGAACTGCTGGTAGATTAGGAAAGTTTGTTTGACTGTTAAGATTGAATCATAAAGTTTTTGATGGAGAAAAATCTTTAGAAAACCTTAACAGGATTGATTTTGGAACTTTTGTGTACAATTACGCTAAGGATATCAAAAGACCGACATCAAGCACTGATCCCGATATTCAGATAAGTGTCCAGAGCCTGGAACTTTAGAATGATGGATGTCAGGATTAATGCTCTGTTTTTGCTAATCTCGCGACTAACATAATCTCGAGATTAGGTTAGTCTTGAGATTAAATATTTAGATCAACAAAATGGATTCTAAGGATGCCAGATTGGTTCGTTTTCTTGACTGGAAGGGCCTCCACTTAATTTCTCACCCATTTATTTATTACTACAGTTTAGTTAAAATTGGTTACAAAAGAATCTCAAACCTGTTATTAAATATTTTTATTCACCGATTAATTTACAAAATGGCCGACAACAAACTCTTTATTTGTTAGAAATTGCGGATTTCTCTCATGGGATAGAATTTATTTTCAAGGCTGTCATTGGTCAATACAATTATATGTACAACTATATTTCTGCACTCTCATTGGAGAAAATTATGTCCGGATAAAAAGAGAAAAAGAGTGGATTAAGAAAAAAATTTTAAGTTTCCACAGTGGATATTCAGATTAAGTAGTTGGGATTAAAGGTTATCCATTCTAAAGTTCCCAGCTCTGGTCATTTCTAAACTGTCGTAAAATAGTTATAATGTATCTGATTGTTTCTAATAATCTTACTGAAGAAACAATTTTCGAAAATATAAGATTTAAAAAATTGTATTCTTAAAAAAATTAGATTTAGATTACAATAAATACAAAAAGAAATTACAATATTTCTTCTTTCAAGCTTTTGATATTTTCAAAACAAGCTTTTGTGCACATAATAAAAAATAGTTTTAAAACTATTATTTATTATTTGTTGATCGGTTTTTTTTGGTCAATTATGAGAAATTATAGTTATTATTCTTATAATGTAATTAAGACTTATTACAGGTAACACCGTATAACACGTATACAAATTTTACAACATAAAATTTGGTTTTTAATATATACGTAAAGGATTTTTAGAAATTATTTTTTACATTTTTACGTCGTTCAACACTATTACAAAACATGATGATTTGCAGGAAGGAATTGAGTTTTTGTTAATCCCAATATCAGTATTGTTTGATAAAAAAAATCTAAGTTTGAAATCAAAGCTTAATACCAACAGGTTGCAAAGATATAGGGATTAGAAAATCAAAAAATCAATTCATTTAATCTGCGCGTGTATATCTATACATATAACATATTTAAAATATCTCATTAAAGAAAATTAGATAAAATAAGTTGTAATAATATTATAAACACTTTTTTATTGAAAAGAAATGAATTGGGAAGCAGCAACTTTATTAATCATATAAAGAATTCTTTCTTATCATCAAGCATAGATAAAACATCCAAGTTGTTTACTTAAAAAATAGGTTATTTACTATTGTTGTTTCTCTAATTGACTTGCAGATATCTGCTCCATAAACAAAAGAGGAAATTGTTAGAATGAAACACTTTTAAGCTAGATTTTCACTCATTTAATCAGATAAAGGTGAATCGGACATTTCCATTTTAAAATAAAGGATCACAAGTTTCTTTAACTGTTCATTGTTTATATCCAAAGTTTTTACATAATCTTAACACGGGCAGCCGTAGTAAAGTTGAATCTTCGAGCCGGGTCAACCTTTCTGGTCCCAGTTTGTACTGTATCTAGCTCTATGGACAGGACTAACCGGTGCAATAAGGTTGACGCGGTCAGACTTTATGCTTTACATAGGTTTAATTTACTTTTACTAAATATTATTATTATATTGTCTATATAGTTATATTGACAATATAATAGTTTATCATGATTATTCATTTTATTATGACGGATCACAAAATAAATCAATTTATCTTTAAAATTACATCATTATTACAATCAAGAAAAAGGTAGGAAGCATCTCATAGTTAAATCTTTGTAAACATGATGATACATGGCAGCCTTTTAATTATTATAATTTTATGTACCACGTATGTACAATGTACATACAACTTAAGTATTGCTTGACAAAAAAGTTTTAGTTTTAAATCAAAGGAATGAGTTATTGTCACAAAAACTCTAATTTTCTAGTTCCTATATCTTTGCAACGCAATGTTGTAGACCTTTTTTATTTCAAACTATGAGTTATGTTAAATCAAATAATTTAAGTTTGAAATATCAAAGCTATCAATACCAGGTTGGAAACATACAGGGATTAGAAAATTTGAGTTTGTGACAAAAACTTAATTTCAATGATGTAATTAGTGTTGATCATGATCAATGTATGCTTATGGTTTAAACGATATGTTACAAATATGAAAATACTTTATTCAATTTTTAGAGAAATTTATTCCCGCATTTTCATAATCTTTTTCGTTCCGAGGCAAATAAGTAATAAGCAAAGACCAACTGTATTGTGTTATCATTTGGGAAATAATCTTTTTTGTTCTTGATTAAAAATCTTGAATTTAAACCTTAAACAAACGAAAAAAAAGTAAAAATCCCGGCCAAAAAAAACATATTGTCCCGCCTGATAACACAAGACAGTTGCATAAATAAATATTCTGTGTTAAAAACTGTATCTAAAAAAACATATATTTTGTAACTCGATCAGGATCTAATTATAATTTAAACTTGTAATTTCAAAAAAGCTAGTTAACAATAAAATTTAAATAAAATAGACGTCTCTATTGTACTGATATTATCGTCTACCAACGTAAATCAATAAAAATCATAAATCTTTAAATGTTGATTATTGATGAGTATTTAAAGCCATTCTGATTGCTTTCATGGGCTCACAGATATACAGGGTTTATACTCGTTTATACTTGAGTAGGGATTTTTAAATGATAAAGCAAAATTGTTCAGAATTGGACACAAAAAAAATCATAAAATTAAACTGTCCAATGATTTGATTAAGAGTTTCACACATTAGCATTAAACTAATCAATCAATCAATCAATCAAATAATCAATCAATCAGCCGTTTAGGAACACCCTATGATCCCATCGAAATCCCATCATGACTGCACTAAGTTGGGATTGAAATAAGGATTTATTATTTGCAGATGAAGCTGTTAAGGTCTTTTGAAAAATTCGTTTTTTAACAATCGATCAAATTTCGGCTACACTAAGTTTATGTTTGTCTGAAGCGTTCTAAATTGAGAACCCCGAAAGATTAAAATGTTTTTTGTTTTTTAAATATGGTATCCTAATATAAATGTTGTGTACAGCCAATATGTAATTCTACAGTCGTTAAATTCTTATTTCTTGAAATGGTCATAATGCGTGTTCGAGAAATAGAAATATAAACCAAATCTGTTTTAACCAATAGCATCCAAATTTAAATAATTTAGAATTTTGTTCCCATGACTAATGTAATGAACGATTTCATGATCCATTCTTTCTGAACAACTTTGGAATGAAAAAAAATATTTAAAAAATATTTAGCACAAAGATACAGACAGCTATGAATATTTTGCACCAATATACAAGCCCATGCTTGAAGTAATGCAAAGCCTTTGCACCTTTTTAGCTATATAAAGCTCTTGTATTTTGTTCCAGCTTAAAAGGAGTAAATGGCAAAATTCTGAACGAATTTGTCTGTGCTAGATCAAGAATCTGTGTAAATAATTTATAACAAATCCATGTTTCTACTTTAGATATTCAAAAACAACAGTTAATTTATATATAAACTTTACATTATAACATTATTAAAATAACACAAAACAACATTGTCTGGTATTTTACCCAAGCAATGGCAAACAAGCTACGAATGGCAACTTCAATATCTTCATTGATAAATGTTTATAAGAAATGTCAATATTAAAAAAGGGATTGGTGTGAAACTTTTTGTTAAGTAATGATCAATTCCACAATTTAACATACAATATATTATCAATGATCTATTTCTCGAGAAGACGACCTGTAATACAAAGGTCAGCGTTTATAACAATACAATTGAAGAATACTATTTAAGTTTTGTTTTCTAGCAAGTTTCTTTTAACTCACAAGTTTACAAAAAAAAACAGTATAAGTTGTTAATTAATGATTATGTGTCACAATGATGTATGAAAGCTTGATAGAAATAAAAAAATTTAAATTGAAGTTCGTCTTCATTGCATTGATATAAACGCGCGTCGACAAAAGAAAGACGACTGATCTTAAATAGTCCAGAGCCCGCGATTTAAAATTTTTGGATTGAGTCGTATAATTCCTTAAACCCGACTTTAAGACCCGATCTTCGACCCAACTCTGACGACAGCTTGTGTCACGTGATTGACAGCTGCAAGATATTCGGCTCGACTTAAGGACTTGGTTGGTTACATTGGAGAATAAGGCTCAATGTTGAGTCTTGTTCTCATCAAAACCTGGAATGCGCCAATTCCTACCATAAAAATTCGCCAAATAGAATATTAAACCGGTTTTTTGAACTCAATTCTGTTAAAAATAAGATGCAGCTTGAATCCGAAAGCTCAAGCCGTAAATAAGGCCCAACGACAGCTAAGACACAAGCCGTATTTTACCGAATTTGTTAAATCGCGGGATCAGTGAACATGAAAAATATTAACTATTCAGTGTGCACTTAACATATTAACTTTCAAGCTACTAGTTAAATGATTTGTTTTAGAACAACATCAAATACATTTATATTGTTTTCCGATTTTACAGTTTTATGGATACCACTGTATCATATTTAGTGAAGCACACTGAGTCTTTCATTTTTCGAAAACTCATACGGTCTTTAGGTCAATTGTACAAAACGTGGTTCGTTTTAAGATAAAATGTATGTTTTATGTTTTGAAATCACTTCCTAATTTAAATGTCTTGTTGTGTTTTTTTGTGATTTTTTGTGTTTTTGATATTTCTGTTTTATAATGATTTTTTTCCAGACGGTTGTTGTTGAAAATTAGTTGGAGAAAATCAAACAAGATGTGCAGTGCTGCTTGATAAATCAACAGATTGATCAGCAAGTCTAATTTGTTTGCAAGTGTTCAACCGGTCTATTGTCTGGTTTAGTTATTGTTCAACCTGTCTAACTTATCGAAGATCCTGGTCACTTGTCCTAAAATGTTGGAATACAAATTTCCTTGTTGCTATCCAATATTACAGGGAGAGTGGGATTCATGTTGTGTGCAATGCCCCGGAAAATTCCAAAACAGAGAGAGGGGGATTGAATTTTGAAGATCCAGAAAAATAATTAAATTAGTATTTATTTAGGGTTAGGTTAGGTTAAGGCACTTTCTGGGCCGAGCGCTGCGGCTAGGACAGGCTAGGGGGCCGACCGCTGCGGCCACGGTTAGGTTAAGTTATGACACTTTCTGGGCCGAGCGCTGCGGCTAGGACAGGCTAGGGGGCCGACCGCTGCGGCCACATGTCTTACATTTAAGACCCCACCAGCTGCCATTCTCTACGCAGGCATCCCACAGATATTATTTTTCTGGATCTACAAAATTCAATCCCCCTTTCTCTGTTTTGGAATTTTCCGGGGCAGTGCACACAACATGAATCCCACTCTGCCAATATTACATGGGGGATTTATTGGTATTTTATTCATAAAATTCTAAAATTTCAAATGTCAATCATTTAAAATAATTAAAAACATAAAATTAAACTTTAAAGGAAATGATATAATACGATTCAGTGCTAAAAAAGTATTCCTTGTTCCAAAAGTTCAATGTGTTAGCCCTTGGATTATATTCTTGAATAGAATATACCTGATAAATGTTGTTCCAGTTCCATGGAAGGATGGCTGGGATCTTTCACCTGCATCCTCCTAGACATCTTGGAGGTAATAAAGGTCATTCAGGTCATATAAAGGTCATACAAGTTAAATAGGACATATGTAGATATAACACATATAATAAAGGACATATGCATATGTCACAGGTCATTTAAAGAGGTCAAAGAGGTCATAAAGGTCAAAGAGGATATATAGGTCATTGAGGTCATAGGGGTCATAAATTTTATAGAGGTCATAAGGTTATAAAAGTCATAAAGGTAATAAAGGACATAAAGGTCATAGAGGACATAAAGGGCATATAGGTTATAAAGCTTATAGAGGTCATACAGTGTATAGAGGTCATAAGGACATAAAGGACATAAAGGTAGGGATGGATCTTTTCCACTTTTTTTGGAAAACAATTTTTTCAATTTGAAAACAACGAAGAAAAAACGAAAAACGTAACGATCGTTTTTGAAAACAATCGTTTTTTTAAATATCGTTTTTAAAAAAGATCGTTTTTGAAAAGAAAATACATTTTTTTGTCGGAATAGCCGATGTCAGAAAACATTCAGGTTATTTGTTTTGTTTTTAAAACACGATTGTTTTTCGTTTTTTGAAAGTTCAAAACGAAAGGTTCGTTTTCAAAACCGATCGTTTTTTTCCAAAAATGAAAAAAATAAGAACGAAACGAAAAACGAGGTCACAAAGGGCATATACGTCATACAGGGCATAGATGCCATACAGGGCATAGATCATGTAAAAAATATCGGGATATTCTATATTTCGTAAAATTTTCAGCACATTGTACATTATTGATAATCAATGTTTGTACATAAAAAAAAATTATTCATTTGAAGTGCGTTCTGAATGAATACGTAGCATATTTAGTTTATTTATGTGATATATATGACGTATATCTTAGATTGCGACAATTTCTGATTGTACTGTAATACGTAACATGATTCGCCTTAAATCATGAGATATTGATAACAACGTAGGAACTGTAATTACGTCTATTGAATTAACTTGTAACCTATAAACCTTAAATACAATTAGTTAGAATCAGAACTCTGCTTTGATTACAGTGTATTCGGGTTGAGATCATACCTTGTTTAAGGGAGGGATCGATTAAGGACTTGATAAATAGCCAATGCTTGTGTCCCTGTGTGGCATTTAGAGCCTGAGTAATAGCTAGATTGATAAGCTACGCTTGTGTCCCTTTGTGGCATGTAGAGCCTGAGTAATAGCTAGATTATTAAGCTACGCTTGTGTCCTTGTGTGGCATTTAGAGCCTGAGTAATAATAGCTAGATTGATAAGCTACGCTTGTGTCCCTGTGTGGCATTTAGAGCCTGAGTAATAATNTGAACTAGATAGGATGAAAGATGTTACCGCCATGCAATTTCTATTGGCTCAGAATAGACAACAAACACATGACTGAACCCTGATTGGACCAGGCGCTATCCGCGCTAATGGACTCAGAAATTCAGAAATTCAGAAATTATAACAAACAAATTATTCAAACAAATAAACAGATATCAATTACTGATTAATATACATATAAGATCCATATTCCTATTCTAGGTACAATTTTCTAAAATGAGTACACAGGACTATTTGGTAACCGCCAAAAAAGTTCTCTAAAAAATTTCCTATAATTTGGCACTAAAAAAGTCCTTGAAATAAAAAATCTCTGGAAATAAAGTCCTTTCATTATGTGACTTTATTTTCTAGAACTTTTTTATACAAAAAAGTGTCCGGGAAAAAAATCCTCTTATGGTGGAAAATGCATGGGAACAAAGGATGTTTACATCCATGGAAGAAAGGGTCTTAAAACACACATAGATTTATTCAATATGCATATGCATACAAGAAGAGTCCTTCTTATGAAAACGTCTAAGAATTGACATCATTTTCCCAAGGCTTTTTCTTCAGGACTTTAATTCCTGTGATCGTATTTCCTGATACGTTATTGGTAGCCCCCTTATTATTTTAGAGAAAAAAAGTCCCAGGAATCAAAACTTAGGACTTTTTTAAAGAGATAATCTTTTTTCATGAGACATTCTTACATAGATTCGTATTATTCCTATATATTCTTACATAGATTCGTATTATTCCTATATATTCTTACATAGATTCGTATTATTCCTATAAATTCCTATATATTCTTACATAGATTCGTATTATTCCTATATATTCTTACATAGATTCGTATTATTCCTATATATTCCTATATATTCTTACATAGATTCGTATTATTCCTATATATTCCTATATATTCCTATATATTCTTATACATTCCTATATATTCCTATATGTTCCTATATATTTCTATAAATTCCTATATACCTGGAGTTCAAATGATTGATCATTCCAAGCTTCACTTCTTCTTATTACACTACAAACATTACGGCTGTTGCTCTGTGTACTGGGAGAGAAACAGGAGAAGATCATCTGTCGTACACTTCGGCACATCAAACTGAAACATGAACAGTACAACACTTCGGCAAATCAAACTAGAAACATGTACAGTACAACACTTCGGTACATAAACTAGAAACATGTACAGTACAACACTTCGGCACATCAAACTAGAAACATGTACTGCAGTACAACACTTGAGCACAACAAACTAGAAACATGTACAGTACAACACTTGAGCACATCAAAATAGAAACATTTACAGTACAACACTTCGGCACATCAAACTAGAAACATGTACAGTACAACACTTCAGCGCACAACAATCTAGAAACATGTACAGTACAACACTTCGGCACATCAAACTAGAAACATGTACAGTACAACACTTCGGCACATCAAATTAGAAACATGTACAGTACAGCACTTCGGCACATCAAACTAGAAACATGTACAGTACAACACTTCGGCACATCAAATTAGAAACATGTAAAGTACAACACTTAGGCACATCAAATTAGAAACATGTACAGTACAACACTTCGGCACATCAAACTAGAAACATTTAAAGTACAACACTTCGGCACATCAAACTAGAAACATGTACAGTACAACACTTCAGCGCACAATAAACTAGAAATATGTACAGTACAACACTTTGGCACATCAAACTAGAAACATGTAAGTACAGTACAACACTTGAGCACATCAAACTAGAAACATGTACAGTACAAAACTTCAGCACATCAAACTAGAAACATGTACTGCAGTACATCACTTGAGCACATTAAACTAGAAACATGTACAGTACAACACTTCGGCACATCAAACTAGAAACATGTACAGTACAAAACTTCGGCACATCAAACTAGAAACATGTACAGTACAAAACTTCGGCACATCAAACTAGAAACATGTACAGTACAAAACTTCGGCACATCAAACTAGAAACATGTACAGTACAACACTTCGGCACATCAAACTAGAAACATGTACAGTACAAAACTTCGGCACATCAAACTAGAAACATGTACATACAGTACAACACTTGATCACAACAAACTAGAAACATGTACAGTACAACACTTGAGCACATCAAACTAGAAACATGTACAGTACAACACTTCGGCGCACAACAAACTAGAAATATGTACAGTACAACACTTTGGCACATCAAACTAGAAACATTAACAGTGAAAAATATAGAACATTATATTAAAAACATGTACAGTACAGTCAATAAATGTTTAAAAGGTACAAATGTGAGCCATGAATAAAACTTTTCTATTGAAGGGTTACAATAAAGATATGCTGAGAAATCATCTAACAACGATCAATCAGGCATGAAATTAAAATAAAAGAATTTAACAACTTTGAAATTAAACTCAAGATTGAAGATTCTACGAAATGATAACTTCTTCATTTGAGAAGAAATGAAAATATTTCTTGAAAATAAAGGACTTTATTTGAAATCTTTTAAAAAAATGTTAAAACCTTGTTCGTTTTATTTTTTGGAAATTACGTTTCGAAAGTTACATCAAGAATAGAATTTGGGATTTTTGATTTAGGTTAATTTTTTTTAAATTTGAATTTGTGGATATCAAATCAAAAAACAAACATTTTATTGAATTTCTTTACAATAAAAAAGTCGTAAGAATATTTTACATTTCACACTTTTTTTGACGCAATTCATATTTTTTGAGACACTTTTTCCTAGACTTAATTCACATTTTCTTTAGACACAATTCACATTTTCTTCAGACGCAATTCACATTTTCAGAAGACACAATTTACATTTTGTTTTGACACAATTTACATTTCATTACACAAAATTTACATTAACCTAGACACAGTTCACAGTTTTTTAGACACAATTCACATTTCATTTAGACTTGATTCACATTTTCTTTAGACACATTTCACATTTTCTTTAGACGCAATTCACATTTTATTTTGACACAATTCACATTTTCCTAGACACAAATCACATTCACATTTTCTTTAGACACAATTCACATTTTCTTTAGACACAATTTACATTTGTTTTGACACAATTCACATTTCATTACACACGATTCACATTTTCCTAGACAAAGTTCACAGTTGTTTTTAGACACAATTCACATTTCCTAGACACAATTCGCATTTCTTTGGAAACACTTCACACTTCTTTTGACACAATTCACATCTGATCATAAAAAAATCACAATTCTTTCGACACAACTTGAGTTTCATTGGACTCACAATAAACAAATATGAATAAAAGAGCCCTCAATCAGAAGCTGCAAATCAAGTAAATAGAAATATTCAAGTGATATTTTCATGTGATACCATTTTAATATCAATAAATTTAATATTCTTTAAATTTGTTCAAGATATATATAAATGACAATAACAGGCTTTTATGAAAAGTTGGTTTAAACTTAAATCTTTCGAAGAAGCTCAATTGTAGAATAATATGGAACTGACAAAAACTGTCACGTTGCAGAGAGAACCAGAAAAATTGGGAATAGGAAGACGACGGTTAAAGCAATCTTTGTGCGTATTTGATGTTCTTACAAAACAAAAATTGTTTTATTAGTAACTTAAAAATCCTATTTTTATGACAGCCTCAATTATGCCTTTCCAAAAAAAATATATAAAATCCAAGAAAGTGATTTCGTTGGAATATTTCGTTTACAGGGTGACCCACATAAAATGAGGATACACTAAAAGGCGATATTCAAGACAGAAGAGATATATGTTCATATTTATGTTAATACAGGGTGTCTCGATAAAAATGGAAAAAGATAGACGACTTGATTATCGTCTTTGATTTCCGTTAGTTGATAAATGACATAACGTGCATCAAAGAAATAATGAAAGTCTAATGAGGTTTCCAAAATGAGGTCTACCTTCTTTATTTCTTTGAAATTGACGGAGAAATTAAACAGTTGGACAGTTTTTTTTTGATAATTAATAAACTTGAATCTTGACATTACTTTCCTAATATCAATTTTAAAAGTAAAAAAATGAAAGAACACATTTTTGAAATCCCAGGAGTTTTAACTGTAATACTGCAAAATTATTTTACTAAATAATCACGCATGGAACAAAGACGATATTGTTGGGACATCTTGTTTTATATTAAAAGAATTCTAGTGTGTCGTCTCATGCGCTGTGGGTAGCACTGTATATTGTATATTCCTCACTCTACTACTTCCAGTTCATTTTCCAAAAACTTTTAAGGTTTTTGGACTTTAAAAGATTCCACAAAAAGTCGACAATTTCCAAAGATGTTTATTTTAAACATTTGCAAAAAATGAGCTAAATACAACTGTTTTAAAATTAAAGATTTTGGTTAGTTTTTTCCCCTTTTCATTTTCTTAAGATAAATTTGTTTACAGTTTTTAAATTTTGGATGTATTTAAGTATTTCTAATTAATACTTTTAATAAAAGCAATTATAATATTATTAATATCATACGCATGGGACCCAGCTTTTGCTTGAGTTTTCCCTATAAAAATCCACCCAATCAACTGATGTTAAACCGGACTAACAACTTTTCCTTGGTTCCTCAGAGTGTATCAATCAATATTAAATAAATATATAAATATTACATTAATAGTAAATTCTACCTATATTGTAAATAAGGATTGATCGGTTCCACTTTTTTAAAAAACGATTATTTTTTTTCGTTATTTAAAAAAGGTCGTTAACGAAGAACAATCTATAACGATCGTTAACGACCGTTCAGAATTTTTAAAGACCTTTAGAAAAGAAAATACATTTTTGGTCGGAAAAACCTTAGGTCAGAAAACATTAAGGTTATTTGTCTCGATAATGTTTAAAAAAACGATAGTTTTTTTTAGAAAAAAAAATTTGTTTTTAAAAACGATCGGCTTTTTGATCGTTTTTAAAAGCGATTAACAACCCTACCTGTATATGATTGGATTGAGCATAGCGTGAATAACCGGAAGTATTTTAGCGGAAGTAGAGAAGTAGTAGAACGGAGAGCCCAGGAAGAAGTCGGGCCTGGAGGGGAGGAGCCCAGAGTACCATTTTACCAGGTTTAGCAGAAACCTGAATTAAAGGGGCTGTAAGCATTATTTCAAGGGGTCCTTTTTTTCCTCTTTTTCCTCTTTTTCTGAAGAGAGACATGTCCGATTCACAGTAATATCCTTAAATGTCTTGTAACAGTGAAATAGATTATAATTGCTATTATTTTCAATTGTAATTTCTCTAACTAAATGATTTGCGGATTTCCGATACAGAAGCAATTTGGAGGATATTGTCAGAAACATTCGGCTTTGACGGACTTACTGGTCTCAGATGAGCTCAGATCGACCCGATGGACGCCTATTTAGATTTAACAAAAAATTCATAATAAAGAATGAAATGAAGAAAAAATTAGATTTTAAAGAGAGTGTTCGCGAAAAATGAAAGGGGGTATAGAACGTCGAATACTAATCTTACTTCTATCTGTTGCGTCTATAAGGAGAAAATGATTATACACGATTCGTGCTGAAGAGCGTAGCGTCCATGCAATAATTCACCTGTTAGTCAGATCGTTAATAATTCAATTTAATTTCAAACTAACCATCTAGATATTATGACCTAGTATTACAGAATTTAATTTGATGCATTCTTATATGATATAAAGTGATATTTCATAATATTTTCTATTTGTTTTAAATATGATGTACTTTAATTATGATGGGTTTTTATGGTGTTTCTCCCACATGGAGCCCCTGAAGCATCGAGAACAGAGACACAGCTAGCGGCCAAATAAACGTCGCTTAGATTATGAAACAAAGGAAAAATGTTATTAAATATTAAATATTTACAAATGCATCAAATTAAATTCGATGATTATAGGTTGTAATATCTGAATGATTAATTTTAAATTTAATTGAATTATTTACGATCTGAGTGGAATAATTTAATTTGTGATTTGTATGGACGCTACGTTCTACGGTATGAGTATAAACCGAGTATAAAACTATACCTGGGACACCAACAGAGTATAAACAGGAGTATAATCACCAAGAGCATCTAAAATATTTTTGGTTACCCGGTAGTTTGAATTATCTATTACATTTATATGTATCTATCTATCTTTTATATCTATGAATATCTATATACGTTGCTTGTATCTCCGTTTGTTTACAAAAAGCATCAAATCGGCTGAACCGATCGGGTCCAAATTTGTGTGGGACCTGACATGACATTGAGGAAGGTTTATGGATGGTCAAAAAAATTTACTATTAAAATTTTCGATTTTCCTAAATCTACGAAAATACAATAAATCCACGATTTTTTGTTCATGTTTGATAATTTAACACAGAGAAACACTTAAAAATTAAAATTAAAATCAAAGCCTATCTATAGTATATATAAATATTCTAAATTGAGTTGGTTCACTTAGAGAAACTTTTCGTCTCCAATAAACGTCGAACCGGCTGAACCTGTCGGGTCAAAATTTTACAAAATTTTATTTTTCATGTTAATTGTCAAAAATGTGAGAATAGCAAAAAATATTTTAAAAACACTATAGCTAAATTGAGAACACAGCTTTTACTCAAAACAAAAGTTTTTCTAAGTGAACCAACTCAATTTAGAATTGTTAAACCAAACTAAGAAATTTTTTTAATTTTGGGGAAAATCGGTCCAGGGGTTCAAGAGTTATGATCTGACCTACAAACAAACACCGTCCGTAACAACAGACACACAGTGGTTACTACTGTGTATATAAGGCCTTCATTATTTGAAGAAACGAGTAAATTTAAAATTCGAATTTCGAATTAGATTTAATTTCTTTCATTTCTTTTTGAAATCATCATCAATTGTTCAATTTCATGAATTTTACTTTTGATAAAAGACATCTCATTGCCGTAATTGACGGGGGGGGGGTCAACCGGACAGATGCCCCTTTATGATCTTATTTGAGGGCACCTCCCCCTCCCCACCAAAAGAAGGACCCAGTTAAGGCCCTGCAGGCTTCAACATCTGTCAGATGGATAACAAGAACAATATGGGCTCTCAAACTATTAATAAAAAAAGAAAAGTTCAAAAATTTAAAAGTAAGAGTTTCTTCAAACAGTGTAACTTGTAGGATTGAATTCAAAAACTTTATCATTTGAATTTGGAACTTTTCAAGTGAGAGGAAATCAAATTTGATATTGTCAAACTTCAATGTGTGTACTGTGTATTGTGTTGTAAACAAGATTACAAATCGTTCGAACGAGCTTGAAAAACGATAGCAAAGAACGATTTTATTGAATAAACGATTTTTCGGGACGAACGAAATAATTCGAACATTAACGATAATTTTGAGAACAAACAAAAACATTTTTTTGAACGATTGAAAAAAACGAACAAAATGGGTCGTTTTCGAAGATGAACGAACAACATAAATAAAACGAATGCGATTATCTTTAATTTTGTGTAAGTAGATTGAATCTAAAATTTCTAAATCGATCTACAAGAAAGAGATGCATACACTTAGCGGATGACTTATAATGTTTGGTGCTAAGAATTTTTAGTTTTTATGAAAACTCGTTTTATCGAACTTTTGAAAACATTTCCAAATTACGAAAAATTTAATTAAATTTATGAAAAAATGTTCGGATATTAACGTTATTTCGATCAAAATGTCCGCAATTTTAAAATAATTTTGGTTAAAAATATGTAAGTGAGAATAATTATATATTTTTTGTGAATTCTTTGTCCTTTTTTAAATTGTTCATTGTGCAAGTGACTAAAGAAAAGCTTAAAGACTGTACATATGTACACACAGATCTGCCGCTTTAGTAATTGTAAATTGGCGGTACAGTACAAACTATAGGACAGAAAATGTTAATTGGCACGGCTCGAATATTTAGATTCACATCAGTTTTGCGTGATATTTATCCAGGAAAGGAACTGAGTCTTTGTAATAATTTCCACAGGACACTATTTTTAGTTTGAAATTTTAAACATCAAAGTCCGGATACCCGAGTTTCAATAAAAAAATCTCGGTTTAAGGACGTGTTGGCGAAAAATGTAAGGGAGTGTGAGCTGAATCCGAATCAAATTGGTAACTGATATAGCCTCTGTATTTTTTTTAGCAATTATTCATAAATATCGAATTCTATTCTTGCCATTCGAGTGTATTTAACATATCAAAATATATATTTTTAGTTTTTAGTTTATAAATAGTTTAATCACTTCTCAATAGATTGAATTGGCTCACAACAGAAGGGGTTGAACTACGACAATATGGTTCAGCTACCTCTAAGTAATTTTTAAATTTGGTCTCTGTTACTTTTCTTGGCACGTCACGAATAAAAAAATCCGATTATAGTTGAAAATTTGCATCCAAACCTTGATTATTTGCTTCCGGCTCTGGTTTATTTTTTCGGTATTTCCGGCAGATGAACAGAGAACCTAAACAATTTTATGTTAAACTAGCTGAATTGAACAAAGTTCCAGTAGATGAACAGAGAACTTGAACAATGTCATGTTAAACTAGCTGAACTAAACAAAGTTCCAGTAGATGAACAGAGAACCTGAACAATGTTATGTTAAACTATATGTTAAACTAGCTGAACTGAACATAGTTCCAGTAGATGAACAGAGAACCTGAACAATTTTATGTTAAACTAAGTAAACTGAACATAGTTCCAGTAGATGAAGTAGATGAACAGAGAACCTGAACAATGTTATGTTAAACTAGCTGAACTGAACATAGTTCCAGTAGATGAACAGAGAACCTCAACAATGTTATGTTAAACTAGCTGAACTGAACATTGTTCCAGTAGTTGAACAGAGAACCTGAACAATGTTATGTTAAACTAAGTAAACTAAACATAGTTCCAGTATATGAACAGAGAACCTGAACAATGTTATGTTAAACTAGCTGAACTGAACATAGTTCCAGTAGATGAACAGAGAACCTGAACAATGTTATATTAAACTAGCTGAACTGAACATAGTGCTGTATCATCAGCAAAAGAATTGTAAAAAATGTCGATGCTTTAGGAAGGTCATTGATAAGAATTAAAAATAAAATTGGTCCTAAGATCGACCCTTGTGGTACACCACAAGAGATTTCTTTAAGTGAAGAGTCAACACCTCTGATTGAAGTAAATTTTTTTCTTCCATTTAAATCATTTTTAAAACCATAAGTTAGAAGTCCCACGAAATCCTTAGTGTTCAAGCTTGCTCAGTAGAATGTCAACATCACAGGTATCAAAAGCTTTAGTTAAATCTATAAAAATTCCCAGAGTATATTTGAATACAGATTCATTTAGTGCGTTGTATATTTTATCTAAGAAATGAATTAAGGGTTGAGTAGTGTTGTGATTTTCTTTGAAGTCATACTGATGTTCATAAAGTAGTTTTTCTAGAAGTTTTGAAAACGAAGAAAGCAAACCTATAGGCCTATAATTAGTAAAATTGTCCGTTTCCCCAGCCTTGAAGATTGGAACGATTTTTGCAGTTTTAAGAATGGTAGGAATAAACCCAGTTTTGAAAGATAAATTAAATAACATTGTTCAGTCAAGTAGATAGAGATTGAAAGAGTTGTATCTGGATTGATACAGACTGGAAGTACTGTTGGAGTAAGGCATTTTATTAATGATTCATGATCCTACCTACAGCAGTGCACCCGGGAGGATCAAATAATCATTTGGTAAAGAAATATTACATAACATTAAATTAGAATATATAACATTTGCTCGGAAACTACAATTCTTTTTTGTTGATTCTGAATTAAGAATTGAACACAATAGTTTTAAAAGTATGAAGGATTGAACAATTATTTCTGAAAACATATACATTACAATCTCTATACCTTGTGCTGAGTAATATGTGTGTTCAAAGACTAAATTTGAATAACTCATTTTTATATAACCATTATTACTATGATTATTATTATCATTATTATTATTTTTAATATTGTTCTTAATATTAATATTATAAATACTATTATTACCTTGCTCTGAATACTGATAGAACTGACGTTAGCCCGTGTTGGTTCATATCCTAAAAATAAAAAAGTTTTTGAAATTTTCAACTTTAAAAACTATGTATTTGCTTCATAAATATAACATTTAAGTCAAAAATATTAATGAAGCGAGAACCTGAAAATGCGGAAATGAAATGGAAGAAATGTATTTTTCAATTTTCAATTTAGAAAATGTTCAATTAAATTACAAAATTCAAAGTGCATAAATCATAATTACAAGAAAGAGCAGACGAAAAAAAAATCACTGCTTACAGGCTCTCTTCCCCCCCCCCCCCC